>NC_135213.1:7010862-7310862 GCF_052324685.1 Brachyhypopomus gauderio | reverse complement strand
GGGGGTGGGGGAGAGCCCCCCAGCCCTGGACGCGCAGTTTCGGAGGAGCGGGACAGTACAGAGCCGGACCACAGGGGAAGCCCAAGGCGGCCCAGGAGGCCGCGGAACAAACCACGTTACCTCCAAGACTTTGTACCTTAGCTGGACTGTAAGGTGAGCTACCGAGACGGTTACCTCATAAACGTGGGGGCAGTGTAGCGTCGTGTTTACAACGGTGGCACTGATAATTAGGGGGCGGGGCATTCATGCTCCGAGGGTACTTAAGTTCAGCCACCATCAGGGTGATCGTTGTTCTTGTGTTTGAGGTTAGCGTAATTCTAAGGGTGAGGGCCCTTCGGGATACGTTGGTTTACTTCTAAGAGTGTTGTCTGTTGTTGCCTGACTGTTCAATAAAGAAATCGCTATGAGCAATTTTCCCGACTCTCGCTTCTTCACTTCGCCACAATATATAGCCTACTGTATAATGTTTTTTTAGTGCTTAATTTGCTGCAGGGACTCCACACAAATCTTAAAGCCAAGGAGGTGACTTGAATGCTTCTCTTCATTTTAGAAAAAGATTGTGTTTGGATTTTATTATTAAAAACAAGTTATTAAAAACAAACATTTACTGTCACGCCCAGCTCCACCCTCCTCCCTTGTCCCGCTTTGTTTCCCCATTGCCATAGTCCTTTCTGTCTGTCACACCCACGTCTTTAGGATTTCCACCTGTGTCTCGTTTCTCCTCCCTGTTTTCTGTGTATTTAGGTTCCCCTGCCCCATTCCTCCTCATCGGTCATTGTTTGTATGTTCTCCTTGCTTGCTTTGCTCTCTCCCCTGCTGCTACCTTATGTTTCATGTGTTTTGCAGTCTCTGGTTGCTTAGTTCCTGGGTGGTATGTTTTCTGTGTATTTTAGCTCCTTTGTTTCTCTGTGTTCAAGCAACGTTTTCCTCTGTTACTCGTCTAGTTATTACCCTAGCTCCTGTTGTTTAGTATTTCTAGTTCCCCCGTTGTTTTTTGAAGTTGGTTGTGTCTTTGTAGCCTGCTCGTGTCCTTAGCTCTATAGCCCCTTTAGTTGTTTTCTCCTTTTGTGTTACGATTCTCCCCGTTACATTCTAGTGGCTTGTGTAATTATGTTGTCATGTTTATTCTCTTCCCCTAGTTGTCGTGTAGCCCTGTTCCATGTTCGCCCATTGTTATTTAGTGTAGTCCCTATCGGCGTTCTGTGTCTATGTCTCGTAGTTTATCTCCCTTTTAAATAAATACTCATTCGCTTGCGTTTGCGTCACCTCTGCCTTCGTCAAACGGTACATTTACAAGACATTTCAATACAACAATAGAACGTCCAGGAGTAACAAAATGTAACTGGTGTCATAGTGCACCAGTTGGCCACTCTCAACAATGTTGTACACCTTGCTATCACACATTACTATACCTCCTGGAAAAAAAACATTTTTCCTTAAGTGGCAGTCCCCTCCCCGGCTGTCCATGTCCATGGTGTGAGAGGTTTCAAGTAGCCCATGCAACTGGGTGGAATCTAGAGGCCTAGCAAGGGAGACAAGGTATGTGTGACTTCCTCACTCTCAGTGTTCTGTGTGAATGCAAGGGAGTCACACAAGTATTGCAGCCCTGGCTGACTCTGACATGGCGGGCAATCTAATGGACCACGAAACAGGCAATGTGGCTGACACCCCTGCCATCCATGTTGCACATGAATGCACTGGATGGAAGTAATGTGGGCACAGGACACATCACATGTCACTCCCCACATCCAGTTGCTAACTGATGCTCCTCCCACACAGTGTCTCGCTTGCCCCTACCTAGCGTCTGTTTCTATGGTTACCTGGTCTCTTGTTTTTATTTTGGTTTACTTACAGGATTTATTACATGTCCTTTGGTTTTCCTCCCTTTGTTTAGTTCACCATCTTTTGTCATTACTTTCAGCTGAGTTTTGTTTAGTCTATGTTAATTGTGTTCATGGCTGGTTATTGTTAAATCTTGGCATGTCATGTTTGGTCTTGTTTAAGCTTTTGCATTTGTTTGTGTTTGTATATTATGTCTTCTGGCTTTCTACATATTGGTATCTTGACCCTGGACCATCCAAACGATTGGATTTGCCCCTAATTGATCCGTAAAGCAATAAAGCAAATTTCCCCTGTGCAAAGTGAATTTCTGGGCTGCATTATCAGGAAGACCTGTATGCAGATCAGCCTGCAAAGGTAATGTGCCATGAGCTGCAATGGTTCCTGGGATTCCCCAGTACCATACCAGCAGTTCATCAGCTCATTTAGTACCCTGGCTAAGTCCCTGGCCAACCTGCCCTATGGACAGGTGCTCCATCTGAAGTGCACTCTTGCAGTTACTGTGTCTTTTGCTGTACTGAAAAAAGCCTTCACCAGTGCTCTGGTACTGCAGGAGTGTGATCTCCCCTTAGTCTTGGAGATAGGCACTTCATATATAAGGAAGGGGGCCTTGCTGTCCCAGCAGACAGGTAACAGAGCAAAGGTAAATCCAGTGGCCTTTCAGTTTCAGTTCACCTCTTGAGTGTGTCAGGAGTTCCTTGGGAAGCTCAAAATAATGGCCAGCCTTACCTCAGGCCTCAATAACAAAGGGATCCTCCCTGCAGGCATAAGTGAAGTGGCTCGACGGAGAGCAGCCGTGCATTGTTGGCATTCCATGTCTCTGTCCTGAAGCCTGTGGTCACAGGACCCCTAAAAGAGGACGGCAACACTGGAGCCTGAGGCGGGACCTGCATACCAATAATCAGTGACATGCACATGTCCCTGCTTTGCCTTTTAGTTCCCAACTCTATTTAAGGACTCAGGAATACGTCCAGCTCTTGTTTTTATTGTTTTCTCACTGCCGTGCTGATGTCTCGAGTGTTACTTCAGGCTCTGGTGCTTCCCAGTGTCTCAAGTTAGAGTGCTAAAGCTATTCAGCCTTTCTTCTGCTTTTTTTTTTGCCAGTTCACCAGTGTGCTTTGTGTTTTTGTTTGTTCGTGGAGAATAAAGACGCACACTTGCATCTCGCTCACTTCCTGCACCTGTCAGAGCCTATGAAAAAGCCTTGAACATATGTCATGGTTCAAATACATTGTGCATTTGAATATGTAAATGAGACATAGTAAATAAAACTGCATTGTTCTCATCAGCCCCTAAATATGTTGCTTGCCATTGCATTTATCATGTAGTAAATTGTGAAATGTACATTATTGTGGATTTTCGTTTTCTATTTAGAAAATGAAACACTAAAAGCTGGATTTAATGCTTGATGTGGCATAGTGAACAAAGCTCTCACCTGCACACACACATGCACACACACAAACACACACAAGTGGACACACATATGCGCACACACACATGCTCACTGTTCACATTAAGACATTCACAAAGTTGATAAGGTCCATCTATTCAAAAAATAAAACATTGCCAGAACAAAATTAGTCAAGCCAATGGAATTATCTTTTGTAATTATGATTATACTTTTATTAATATTTGGATTTACTGCATGTTCTGTGACCTTAGAATAAGATCCCTTTAATTCCCTTTAATTCCTTTAATAGATCCCTAGCATACAAGCAGGCACCAAAGTGAAAAGTTAATTCACAGCTGGCAGAGGATGGAATATCAACAAAGTGCTGTACATCCTACAATTAGGTAGGTAAGTACTTTATTGATCCCGAAGGAAATTTAGCATTAGACTGCAGTTTCCTCAAAAGTCTCAAACATCTTTCATTATTTTATTTCAGTTTTCGTTTTCAGGGAGGATTATTTCACAATTAAAAAGACATCACTTGATCTCCCCAAAAAATATATATTTTTTATTCTTTGGTCTTTGAAATCTCTGAGCCATGAGTTTTAGGAGAGGAGAAGAGAGGAACCCACATGCACATCTCACAGTGTCATTGGTACATCTAAGTGTGAACGTTACCATGTGTGGTATCCCTTAGGCCAAAACAGCATTCCTCTCAGGTGAAATGAATTTTGCGATTGTGTGCCATCCTCCTCTGCTGTTCAAATTCTTCTTTATTCTTGTACCAAGAACTTGTCTGGAGTTAAAGGTGGAAACTGGAAGCCTGTAGACAAATGGATCTTGTACTATCAATTCCCTTTATTGTTTTTGTTTTGTTTTGTTTTGTTTTTTGGTTTGAGTATCTGGCAGATATATCTGCATTTTCCTATAAATGACCCGTCTCTGTAAAAGCTTCATCCTTGAAATACAGTATTGAGGGATTAGGAATGAAAGTCAGTGCCTACTAAGAATGAAACGCAATACATACTGTTCTAATAATACATGTCACAAGTGATGATTTCTCTTAATAGTTACAGTCATCCATGCTGAGAAAAACTATTAGTTTCACTTCCATCCTGCCAAAGAACACCAGTCCCCACAGGTTCATTATGGATCTGGCAAAGAGCTTTCTTCAGCTAGTTTAGAGAAAAAAACATCATGTATTACATGACCTAAACAATAATTCAGCAGGTTCAAACCTGTTACAGGTTTACAACACAGGGTGTTATAGTGGGGGTTATGACAGTGGCCCTGAAAGTGTGGCACAGGGTGTTATAGTGGGGGTTATGACAGTGGCCCTGAAAGCCTCCAGCACTGTTTTTGTCTGTTCTCGTGTTGTCCATTGAAAGCACTTAATCATCACAGCTCATCAGGCTGGTCATCTTTATTAAAACCAGATGTACCTGCATTAGAGTTGAGTCCAGTAAAGCTTTGTCTACCTTTCTGTGTTATCTTTTGTAAGCTGTATTGGCAGCTTTCTAACACATTAAAAGGGTTAATAGGACTGTAAAGCTATTATTTGCTCAATTTGATTGCCATCTACAAACACATTTTCAAACCATTCTATATATTGTCCATTTACTGAAAATATTCTTGTTGCTGTGTAATTGGGGGAGGATTGGAGCACAAATTTCTACACCCAGAAAAAGAAAAGAACATCTGTTAGTGTCACGAAGTAGCCCAATCCCTCCCTTTGGGCATGTGTATGTGTGGTCTGCGTCCATTTTTTTTATCCATATATGTATTTCTTTTGGAAGTGTTCATCCATCTTAACTATGGCTCATCTCGTCAACATAATGTGGTGCAGTTGGGTTATTTGAAAGCATATAATGTGTCAATGCCGTGTTCAGTTGCTCGTCTTTGTGTTGAATCTACTCAATATAGTGTTTAAGTGTTTGAATGTCACTGTGTTTGTGGTTTGCTAGAGCCGCATTTGCGTCTGCAACGTCAGGGCCATAATCCGCTTGGCCCTCAAGTACCGATCTGCTGCCTCCAGAGTCCCACATGCCAACCAGGCCTGATAGGACTGTCTTCAGCATGACAGCCTCCCTTACCCAAGGGGTCCACCATCGGTTCGGGGATTGACAATCTTACGGCCACAGTTCCAGTCCACCGCATTGACAGTGGGGGTACAGATCAAGGCCTACTCTGACTCAGCGTCGTTGGCCTCCCTCGGAATGCGGTCAAAGCTCTGCTGGATGTGAGAGTTAAAGACCTTTCTGACAGGTTCCTCTCTCAGACTTTCACAGCAAACCCTCACAATACCTTTGCGTCTGCGAGTTCTGTCCAGCATCCTTGCCCACCTTCTGATCCAACTCCCCTCTAGGGTTGACAACTCAGCACCTCTCTTTACCAAAGTGCCCAAGACACAAGAATGCAAGTCCGATGCCATGACTACAAAGTCGATCATCAAAATGCAATATAAGGTTTCCTGGTGCCATGTGCACTTATGGACACCTTTGTGCTTGAACATGGTGTTCATTTTGAACAGACTGTGACAAGCACAAGTCCAATAACAGAACACCACACAGGTTCAGACCAGAGAGGCCATTCTTCCAAATCACACCCTTCCAGGTACTGTCGCTACCCACATGGGCATTGACGTCCCCCAGAAGAACAATGGGATCCCCAGAAGGGGCACCTTCCACTTTGCCCTCCAAGGACTCCAAGAAGGCCGGGTACTCCGAACTGCCATTTGATGCATAAGCACAAACAACATTCAGAACATTCATTCCCCAACCCAAAGGCGCAGAAAAGCAACCCCTCTTGGGAAACATCAACACACATATTTTTTAAATTATTTAAAATTTTTAATTTTAAAACTTGATCAAATTGTATGTAGGCTTTTTTTTAACCAAATAAGCTGAACCATTGCATTGTTGGAAAGTTGTGAAAAAAGCTGATTTTCATTTATTTTTATTTCTAAAATGTAACTTGAAGTGAATGAGACTTCATGTTCTTAATTTTGTTCTTTCTCACATTTTTTTTAAGGTGAGGTGATGTGGACCTGTCAGCAAACTCTATTACCTGTATAGGTCTCCTATTACACGGACTCTATGTGACAGATGGGAAAATTTTGTGCAAGAAATGAGCAAGCCAAAGTCTTGCCCTGAGGATGTGTGTGTGTGTGTGTGTGTGTGTCTGTCTGTCTGTCTGTCTGTCTGTCTGTCTCTGACTCCTTTGCATGTTTTTCCATCTTTCTCTGACTCTACTGCCGTCAGGTTTGGCTCTCACCATTTGCAGGCTCAACCCAAAACCCTCTGAGTGGAAAAAACACATAATGAAACTTTAAAATGATAGTGTTCCATTACCGTAAAAGTTAGGGTCCTTGGGTATCAGATTGTCTAAGCGATACTGAGCTTAACCTATTTTAAAAGCATTGCCACAATATTTTCCTCAGGGCCAGATGTTTCCCACTTGAGCTTTGAAAGGAGGCACTGTGCCAACTGCAGGGATCTATTAGTATAATTAGTGTGAGAACAGAAGTTAAATTAAACATCCCTTAATTCATTAATGCAGCCAAGCACAGATGCAGGCACATCACACTGGTCATTCATAAACATAGTTAATGTAGGGAAAATCTTCTGGGAATGAATCAAGAATATAAAACAGAATATGAAGTGAGACAGACAACCATGAGACATATTGTCAGTGCATTTAGTGGTTGCTTTGAAATATTAGAGAAGCTTTGTTTAGCACCTAGTATACTGAATATTTTCCTTCTTGTTATTTTAGCTCAGTGGTTCCTCAGTGTTCTTTTCAGACCCCTAGAGTTTCTATATTTTTTCTCTAAGCTCCCAGCACAATGATACCTGGCAGACTGCAGTTCCTTATCGGTTCTTTGTGCTTTGGGATCTAGGACAAAATATGCAATATCTCATGGCTCATCAATCCAATCAATCTCAAGATATTTACCCATAGGCTTGCACATGTCTGATGAAGTTAATCAGTAGACAATACATGTTTTTAAGAGCTACAGCAAGAGAAAATACTGATCTGTTCTTGCCCTCTGATCTGATATGACTATGATGTGATTAGGTAGTGTAAACATAAGGAGCCAGAGCTTTAATATATAGATTAGCAAAAATATGTATAGTACAGCATAACACGCTACCTAGTTCTAAATGTTATTATTATTATTGTTGTTGTAGTTTAAGACTACTATTGCATAATTTGCTATTTGTATAGTATGCATATCTGCACATGGTCACAATGCCATAGGACACAGTAAAACAAAATAAAATTAAATGAAAAGCCAATGAACACAGTAATTGGGATGTTGAAGGTGTGAGTGCCATTAGCCAAAAACAAGAAACAACAGAGCATTCTGGGTTGATGTTGTTTTGGGTAACTGGTCTAACGGCACATTCCATCGGCTGAGTCTGGTCACATGGGCCTGAGATGAAGCAAACACCTCCAAACATCTTCAAAATTGGAAAGTAAGGCCAGCTCATGGATATAATGAAATAGGCATCATTCTTGAATATGTTACAGACGAAGAAGTGGGGAAAAAATACAAAGTGACAGTAAAAATGAACAGGTGAATATTGCTTGAGAGACTATATTGCAGGTGAATATGGCTTGTAAGGCTTTCAAAAATGAAAAACAAATTGTAAACATATTAACTTCAGTTTTCCTGGGTGTTCTGTTTAAGAAGGATAGAGAGAAATGTAAGAGAATGTAATGGAAGGTAATATAAAGGAATTTAAGGGCTTTAACTAACTCTAGTGCACAATTCCCCAGTTTCAAAAAATGAAATCAGATTCCACTTATATTGATGTGAAAAAAAGTAATTTAGATTTAAATTAGAATGTACATTTGTTGCAAAAAATATAAATCCAGAGATTATAGGGAACACAGGAAGAAATCATATTCCCTAATCAAATCTTGGCTATCAATGCTTTCTGCTGTCTGCTCTGTGAGATTAGGAGAGTAGTGCTACAGTGCAGCTCAATGAGGGAACATTTGAGCTGTTCTTTTTTGCTGGTGGTCTGGCTCCATCAGCTCGTTGAATTTGGCAGTGGGATGTAAAACAGAGTGACACGGGGCTGCGTGTCCCAGCACGGCCCTGTTTGCACCTCCCTTATCTCACACACTTTAGGACACACTGCACAGTGTTTGACCAGACTACGTAATTATGGAAGTCAATCCGTTCATTGTCTGCCTCTCTGCTTCCTTTTCTACCCCTCTCTCCTTCCATCCCATCCCCTCCCTCTCTTTCTCTCATCTTCCTCTCTCCTTCCCTCCCTTCCTTTCTTCCTCCCTCTCTCCCTTTCCTTCTCTCTCATCCTTTGTCACGTTGATCTCAGTTCCTTGATACTAATGATGGTACTGCTATGGTCAGTTATTATTTGTTATTATTAATTTTGTTGTTACAGGACAGTGTATACTCTCAATATCCTCCACTCATGGTTCAGAGAATAAGATACCTTCTTTCATTCAGATGGGACGTCACAGTCGTTTTATACATAGAAATAGAAACATGGTATCTGAGCAAGTATATTTATGTATTCTTATGCATTAGTTTCACACTTTTCATCTGCTGTCCCATAAATGTTTTTGATGATAAGATTATACTCATGGCTATAATCCTAACAATCCTTGCTCGTAGGTACTCATACCTCTACTTAATCTGTCTTCATTTGTGGTCATTGGTCAGAGGTACATGGTTAATACACTAATTCAATAATTAATTTAAAGATTATGAGGTCCTTGAAATAGTCAGCATGTATAAGTTATGGAGGGAGTGGAAAATGTGCAGAATATAAATACACGTACAGTTGTGATAAAATTTATTCAACCCCCAATGCTGCGAAGGGTTTTATGGAATTCAGTGCACATTTGTAATTGTGTTCATAATGAAATCTTACAAGGACTTGTTAAAGAACTAAATGCAACTAAGATAGCATCAATTTTTTTTGTCATAAAGTATTAAATGGCCTTTTTGTGATTTCTTCATTGACACAATTATTCAACCCCTTTACGACTACCACTCCTAAGAACAGAGGTTCATTCCAGTGTTTTCCATCAGGTATTGAAAACATCTGTGGATGTCAACGAGCAGCAATCAAGCATGATAAGCACCAATTAGGCAGATTTAAAAGGACTGTGATACTCAGCTCCTTCTAGACATCTACTGGTGTGTTTCCAAGCATGGTGAAGGCAAGAGAATGGTCCCAGAAGACAAAAGAAGAGGTTATTGCTCTTCACAAGAATGGCAATGGATATAAAAAGACTGCGAAGTTGTTAAATATTCCAAGAGACACTATCGGAAGTATCATTCGCAAGTTCAAGTTAAAGGGCACAGTGGAAACGTTACCTGGTCGTGGCAGAAAGAAGATCCTGACCGCGACTGCTGTGCGCTACCTGAAGCGTAATGTGGAGAAAAATCCCCGCGTGACTGCTAAGGAACTGAAAAAAGACCTGTCAGATGTGGGCACTGAAGTTTCAGCTCAGACAATAAGGCGCGCACTGCATAACGAAGACCTCCATGCCAGAACGCCCAGACGCACCCCCTTGCTGACTCCAAAGAACAAGAAAAGTCGACTGCAGTATGCCAAAAGTCATGTGGACAAGCCACAAAGGTTTTGGAACAGTGTACTGTGGTCAGATGAAACTAAATTAGAACTGTTTGGGACAATGGACCAGCGCTATGTTTGGAGAAGGAAGAACCAGGCTTATGAACAAAAGAACACCTTGCCTACTGTGAAGCATGGCGGGGGTCAATTATGCTTTGGGGCTGTTTTGCTTCTAATGGTACAGGAAAGCTTCAACGTGTGCAGGGTACCATGAATTCCCTTCAGTACCAGGAGATCTTGGAGGAAAATGTGATGGAGTCAGTCACAAACCTGCGGCTTGGGAGACGTTGGACCTTCCAACAGGACAATGATCCGAAGCACACATCCAAGTCCACTAGAGCATGGTTGAACATGAAAGGCTGGAACATTCTAGAGTGGCCATCGCAATCACCAGACTTAAATCCAATTGAGAACCTCTGGTGGGACCTAAAGAAGGCAGTTGCAGTGCGCAAGCCTAAGAATGTGACTGAACTGGAGGCTTTTGCCCATGAAGAATGGGCTAAGATACCCATAGGTCGCTGCAAGACACTTGTGTCAAGCTATGCTTCACGCTTAAAAGCTGTCATAACTGGAAAAGGATGTTGTACTAAGTACTAAAAAATAATGTCACTAGGGGGTTGAATAAAACTGATAATGATGTGAGCACAGTAAAGACATTTGTGGTTATTCCATCATAAATATTATGTTATGTTTGTCTAATTTATAAGTGCCTCTTTGATATAATTGTAAATAAGATGACTGAAATGATCAAAATCAATGTCAAACTGGCCAAAACACTTTATTTCAGTGGGGGTTGAATAAATTTGATCACAACTGTAGATCTATTATGTCTGCATCTACTGTAGCTATATCTATTATGTCTACATCTACAATGATCAAAGGTATATACATGTCTGTCACTCCCATTCCCCATGTACTTGTCTTTTTGGCTCAGACGTTTAACTACGGTTAACTATGAAGGAACAGCTGCTGTAGGCTTGCTACAGCAACACCCTCCTCTGTATATGTGTGAGTGGTTATCAGAGACTCAAAGGGGTGTTGTCTGTAGAAGCTCTTGCCTGAGCTTAGTATTTTTTTTAAGTAAGTTGTGGTACAACGGTAGAGTTACTTAAATCAGCATTGGGGGTCATATATAGAACAAATCCTGTAGGCTGCATAACCTGCAAGCTTTTAAACAGACCATGTGTGTGTGTGTGTGTGTGTGGGGGGGGGGGGGTTGTTAGGGTTAGGTTTAGAGCATGTGGATTAGGGTTAGGCATTATGGGATAGGGTTAGGGATTATGGGATAGGGTTAGGGTTAGAGCATGTGGATTAGGGTTAGGCATTATGGGATAGGGTTAGGGATTAGGGGATAGGGATAGGGTTAGAGCAAGTGGATTAGGGTTAGGGATTAGAGGATAGAGTTAGGTTTAGAGCATGTGGATTAGGGTTAGGGATTAGAAGATAGGGTTAGGGTTAGAGCATGTGGATTAGGATTAGGGGGTAGGGTTAGGGTTAGAGCATGTGGATTAGGGTTAGGGGATAGGGTTAGAGCATGTGGATTAGGGTTAGGGATTAGGGGATAGGGTTAGAGCATGTGGATTAGGGTTAGGGATTAGAAGATAGGGTTAGGGTTAGAGCATGTGGATCAGGATTAGGGGGTAGGGTTAGGGTTAGAGCATGTGGATTAGGGTTAGGGGATAGGGTTAGAGCATGTGGATTAGGGTTAGGGATTAGGGGATAGGGTTAGAGCATGTGGATTAGGGTTAGGGATTAGAGGATAGAGTTAGGTTTAGAGCATGTGGATTAGGGTTAGGGATTAGAAGATAGGGTTAGGGTTAGAGCATGTGGATTAGGGTTAGGGGATAGGGTTAGAGCATGTGGATTAGGGTTAGGGATTAGGGGATAGGGTTAGAGCATGTGTATAACCCTCAGTGGAGAAAAATTGTTTGACTCAATATGCTGGAACCCATTTGTCTGCACCACACGCAACATGTTCGCAAGTGTGGGGAAATATGTTGTTTTTTTCCCTTGCTACAGCTGATTTTCATTCAGAGAAATGGATCAAGAATTCCATTTCCATTGCTGTATTACAGACAATCTGGCTCCTTAGATTTGTAAACAAAGTGTTTTTCTTCTTAGATCTGTAAACAATTGCTAAGTCTAGTTGGTCTATCCATACATTCACATTATAAGTCACCTGGATTCTGATGGCCCTGTCGCTCCCTAAAGGGACCCTAGGTTTAGGGTTATGGTTTAGGGGTTAGGGTTAACCTTAGAATTAGTGGTTAGGTTAGGTTTGGGTTTAACCCTAGCCACCCTACTGACCACACTCCTGCTATATAGTAGAACAAAACTGCTCTTACATCAGTGTAAACACTTAAACAATCGAGGGAGAAAAACTCAGACATCATAGCTTTCACTCCACAATTCTGGAATTTTCTTTTTATGGCCATTTTAGGACTGCAAAGCCCCAATACCATAGAACAGGATAAGAGGGATTTGTCACTGAGAGATTGTGTGGGCACAAGCTGTGCTCTGCGCAGCCGGTGGTGGGTGTCTGGTATAAGACTGAAACAGGCTTAAGACTGTAGCAGGGTGGTGCTGTGATACTGTGAATAGGAACAACCACTCAGCACTCGTCCCCCTGTTTTACTCTAGAAGCCACGTCTCTGGTCTTAAACCCGCTTTCATAAGGCCTTAGCAGGGGTTCAAGTGGCACCCACCACAAGGTGCAGAGGATCATGGTAATTATTTCAGTAAATCAGTGACGTCCCTGGTTCCATTCTGTCTGGCTGCATCAAAATCATGTCTTGATCAGTTAGGTGTCTCAGATTAGCAGCTACACGAATACATACAACGAGATGAAATTAATGATCTGCTTTTACATTTAGGATGACTATTGTTTGTGAGTCCAAGAAAATGTGCCTGCACTGGTCTGATTGTTTTACCCTTCGATGATGTTTGAAACTTCTGTGAGTTGCTGTCCAAGAAGTGACTACACTCCCTAGTCAGAATCACAGAATCCCATCATTGCTTAAATGTGACGAGTATACAAGGAATCCATATAGAATGTGACATCATGACATTGTTTACTAGACACCTTTACCTTCACACCTCAGACACAAATACAGTGCTGGATAAACTTTATATGGGCGCTCTGCTGGACACACCCTGCGTCAGCACTCTGCTAGACACACTGTGTCATGACTCTGCTGGACACACTTTATATGGACACAGTGCTGGACACACTTTATATGGACACAGTGCTGGAGATATCCCATAGTAGTGCAAACAGTGAACCGCAACAGTGCAGGCAGAATTCTGCTTTGCAACTGTTGTGCAGTGACATTTAAAACTAAATGCAGACATAGAATATTAAAGGAAACAACATGTCATTCAAAATACAGACCAACTGTGGCATTTTTCAGGTTATAGTGTAACTGCTGATTGAAGGATGTTATCAAGCATTTGCACAAGATGCCTAAGGGTAATGAATATGCCCGATGATAAAATAGAAGACATAGTGGTATGTAATTGAATAGACAGTTTAAAAAATGGGCAAATTAGCAATCTACAGAATAGCTTAGAGGCACTAAGAGAAGGTGAATTTAAGAGTGGGAATGGGTTAATTGGGGCCATTCATTCATAAGCTAAATTGCTTTAGGGAATAAACTGTGAAGGTGAAGGGTTGTGTAGGCGGTGATGACCTCAAACTGCCCAGGTGATGGCAGCTTGATGAAGAGGTACCGGGCTGAGGAGTGTGTCTGTGCTGACTGTCCCTGGTTCTGCTCAGTGGAGCGAACAGCATGCTGCAATATAGCATTGGGTAGGGTGGAAACAAGCAGAGACATCGGCAGGCAGTGAGGACACTCGATAATTGGAGAGCTAAAGCAGATCGGGACACATGAAAATACAGGTGGATGCTCTTGCTTAATAGACATTGCTTAAGGCAAGCGGAGCCTTGAGTGTTGGGATTGACGTACGAACCAACTCAAGTCTGATTTTATAAATTGTGGCAGCACATTGAAATGAGTAGTGATGTCAATGCCATTAATAAATCATCTTCAGCCCTTGGAAACAAGCGCATGCACACCCATTCCTTATTTACATATCATATGCACATGACATGCTCCAATTTAGGCTCATATACATATAATTTACATGAATTACCCCCTAAGTCAGCAGGCTATAGTCACCAAAACTTATTTCAGTAAAACTGAGACAAAAAAGTTGGTGTCCAAGTCACTGCAAATAGAGATGTCTTTCTCATGTGCACAATTTTTATTATTATTTTAATCTTTTTTTTTTTGCTCATGTTCTAGATTGTACTGATAACAACGTGTGTAACGTGGGTGATGTGGGTCAAGTAGGTGATGTGGGTCAAGTGGGTGATGTGGGTGATGTGGGAAATGTGGATTCTCCCTTTTGGACAGATATGTTGGTGCAGATGTGGACTAGCATGGTTGTACCAAAGATCATGACTGTATCTAAAGGTCACGACTGTATCTAAAGGTCATGACTGCATAATGAGAACAGTAAGCAGCGCTTTGAGAGGCACATGCAAAAAAATAATAATTTGAACTGAATTACCAGCAAAAGCAGGGCTATTTATATTATAAATAAAATGGGTTCAAATCAAGACTTTCATAAAAATCATAAGCAATGGGTAACTGTGCAGTAAATAAGGTGACATTTAAACATGAACGGCAGGTACACTACGTTTTTGCATAAAAGGTCAGTATGCAGTTGAAGTTGAAGCCTCTCTATTCAATGTTCTAATACTTATTTTTAGAGTGTACATGGTATGATCATTAGCTTTATTACAGGATCATGATTGCTCTACTTAGCTTGGTGTCTGTAGCTATTAGCTGGAAGCTAAGCTCACTTTGAAAGATTAGAGGTACAATTTAGTATTCCAGCCTTTTCATCGTGATAAAATCCATTGTTATATTGTTATATATAATTATTGTTATATCTTGTTATAGAGATTAGGCAGATACATATTTTGAGACAAATTCTTTAACATGGGCTACTGCTAGATACCAAAAGAAACTTTCCGAACTGTGCAAATGCTTAATTAAACCACAAATTTTGAAATCCATTTAAAAGTTAGCATGGTGGGGAATCATTACGATGTCCTTTTTAATTCTTTAGAGAAAAAGAGGATGAATTTAGAATTTTCCCTGAGCTGAGACAAATGATCCCATTTGAATTTCTTTTCCTTTTGAAATATTTTTCTTCTTTATAAAAATATACTTCAAAATTTTATGGCAGGCACTGGATGCTTAGTCAGTCACTTCCAGTACATACCATTCAAATCTAAATTTCTTTCTTCAGTTATATTTCTGTCATGGTACAGCCCCTGACCCCTCGCTCTGGGTGTTCCTGTTCATAATTGGCCAACAAACTTGCCTGACCTTATTGTGAAGAGGAAGATGCAATTCACCAGACCCAACAATGCAGAGGAGCTGAAGGCCACTATCAGAGCGACCTGGACTCTCATAAGACCTCAGCAGTGCCACAGACCAAGTCCATGCCACACTGCATTGCTGCAGTAATTCAGGCAAATGGAGCCCCAACTAAGTGAGTGCTGTACATGCTCATACTTTTCATGTTCATACTGTTCAGCATTTCTAAAAATCCCTTTTTTTTGTATTGGTCTTAAGCAATATTAAAATTTTCTGAGATCATGTGTTACAGCCATTTTGCATACATTAATCATTAGTTAATTTAATTATTAATTTTGTGTCAAATGCAGAAATGTTATGTTTTGTGATATTGAATGTCGCCTTTTTTATTTTTATTTTGGATAATGACGCACCTGAGTTTTTGGTCACAAGGGTAAAGGTTATATGACGTAGGATAGTTTGGGGAAAGGTAAGATGGGAGCTTGGTAAAACTAACTTTTTGACCACGCTTCTTTTTCTCGATTTCATTACCTGCCATTGTTAAGAATTATGGATCATGGATTAAATCAACTAACATTTCACTTGTCAAATAAATAAGTTTTAAATGTAACAGAATCGAGGAGTGTGTGTTGATCATGCCGGGCTTCAGCGTCTTATAAATAGGAGAACAAATGGATAGAACATAATGAATTTGAGGTTTTTAATGAATTTGAATTCATAATAATGAATTTGAAATTAAAAGAAATAAACACTTAAGTCTGTAATGAATGAGTATAATATACAAGTTTCATTATTTGAATGGAATTACTGAAATAAATAAACTTTTTCATGATTCTTCATGATGATTTCATGATTTCATGGTTCTAATGTCACGTTGAGGACCCCGGCCCCTCCCTTTTGGGCGTGTGTAAACGTTGTCCACGTGCTTTGTCTGCACCAGTGGATATACGTGGTTGGGGGTTTTTGTCGTGATTTATAAGTTTCACCTGTGAATCGTCTCGTGATCACGTGGGGCTAATGTGGTTTGCCTATTTAATGTGCGCTCGCGCAGTGTCCTGTGCTCGTCGTTGTCTAAGTCTGCACGTTGTGTGACTCGTGTGTGTTTCTCGTGCGCTATTGCGCAATACCTGTGTGCATTAAAAAGTGACGTCTGTCTACAAAATCGAGGATTCTGTGTCTCGTCCTTGGCGTAGCCCGAACGTCACAGAACGACGAGCCGTAAGAGACACCGACATGCCAGGCTACAAGCCAAAGCCCAAGAAGGGCAAGAAGCAGAGTAAGCGGCATCACCGCACGTCTTCCTCCCCTCCGCGCCGTCCGGCCACGCCGACTATGGAGCAGCTCCGGCAAGACCCGGAGTGCTCCTATATGCTGTGCGCGGCTCGGGAGACCGCTATTCCCTGGCTGGCGGAGGAATACGGCCAGACGGCGGTAAGGGTGTGGCAGGAGAAGCACCCCTCTCCTTCCAGGGATCCCTCGCCCATACGGGTGGGCATCCACGAGCTAGAGGGCTCCTCCCCGTGCCAAGAAGCCATACCGACGGTCGAGGAGTTGGAGAGAGACCCGGTGTGTGCTTACCAGCTGGCCACAGCCCGGGGGCTCGAGAACCGGGACCCCGAGATGGCGGAGATCTTCCGGCAGAGCGCGGTGAGGATCTGGAGGGAGAGACATGCTCCTCCAGCCCGCGCTCTCTCGCCTCTGAGGGTGGGCTCGTTCGTCATGGGTGCTACCGAGTCCACCCCAGAGAGCGAGTTCGGGTCGGAGGAGGAGAAGGAGGTAGAGGACTACCCCCCCTCTATATGCGACGCCCCCACCGTCGACTATGGTGGGGAGGAGGAGCCAGATGACGTGGTGGAAGGCTACCCTCCGTCATTATGCGACGCCTCCACCGTGGACTACGGTGGAGAAGAGGAGGAGGACTACCCTTCATCTGTGGGTGACGCCTCCACTGTGGACTACGGTGGGGAGGAGGAGTCTGAGGATGAGTCGGAGGACGAGGATTACCTCCCTCCGCCCGTGTGCCCCTCTCGCACCGCAGAGAAAGGTGAGGAAGACGGGGAGTACCCTTCGTCCGAGGGCTCCTATACCACGGAGGGAGAAGAGAGCCCTCCCCCCTCAGAGATGTCTGTGGAGACCGTGAGAGGGAAGCGGACGCCCTCTTCCACTCTCTCCGGCGACAGTAAAATGGACTGCTCCCGGGGTGGCAGCCCGGAGCAGTCCATGGAGCGGAGCCAGGGGAGGGAGGAGGACATGGACATTGCCGAGGAAACCCCAAACGGCCCGCACGGGGCGTCTGCCAGCCGCGGTGCACCAGGCGCGTACGCCAGCCACGGTGCTCCATACGCGTACGCCAGCCGCGGTGCGCCAGGCGCGCAATCCAGCCGCGCTGCATCAGGCGCGCAAGCCAGCCGCGCTGCACCAGGCGCGTCCGCCAGCCAAGCTGCTCCCAACAGAGGTTTCGCAGCGACGCCTGGCGGAGGACCGACCACTGCGGCTCCCGATCTCTCTACCCTCTATGCTCTACTCCTGGCGCGCAGCCTGGCGCCTGTTATGTGTTTGTCTGTGCCAGTGTTCGTCAGTCTTCCCGTGTGTCTGCCAAACCCCCTGTTCCCGTTTGTGCCTCTGTGTGTGAGTATGCCAGTCTGTGTGTTTGTTTCTGTTCCGTTTAATGTGTCTCCCGTCTTTTCCCCCGTCTTCCCAGGGAGGGTGTTCTAGGCAGTCCGTGGCGGACGCTTCACCAAGGGCGGTCACCTCCCAGACGCAGGACTGAGCGCGTCGGATCCGCCCATCGTCGTGGGTTCGGGGCACTCGGTCCTGTTGGCACCCCGGGACGGGTAGTGCCCTTGGACCCCGGCCCCTCCCTTTTGGGCGTGTGTAAACGTAGTCCACGTGCTTTGTCTGCGTCAGTGGAGATTCGTGGTTGGGGGTTTTTGTCGTGTGATTTATAAGTTTCACCTGTGAATCGTCTCGTGATCACGTGGGGATAATGTGTCTTGGCTATTTAATGTGCGCTCACGCAGTGTCCTGTGCTCGTCGTTGTCTAAGTCTGCACGTTGTGTGACTCGTGTGTGTTTCTCGTGCGCTATTGCGCAATACCTGTGTGCATTAAAAAGTGACGTCTGTCTACAAAATCGAGGATTCTGTGTCTCGTCCTTGGCGTAGCCCGAACGTCACATCTAATTTTATGACCACCACCTGTATATGTAGTCTGCTCCTACTTTCGTTCATATATGTACTTCCATTGGGTGTGGTTCAATGTACATACATTCATCAGTCTCACCTGTGTCTCATCTCATCACTTGGGGCTTGTTTATTTTAAGGTGAACAGTATGCATGTCTGTCGATGTTGTCTGTCGAACATCGCTCATCTTTGTTGAGTCTGCCTTCTGTGTGAGTCTCGCTATGTGTTTACTGATGATTACGTGTCCATGCTAGGCGCTAACTGCGCAGCACAATTGAAGCCTTTTGTGAATGAACAATCGTCTTGGCATCCTGCATACGTCCCTCGCATCACAATATCCTTTTGTGCTGTTCAGTTCAGTTTTTTTTTAATCTAACTGAATCAGCTAATAATCTAACTTAATCAGTTGAGGAGACATCCACAAAAATCCTTCCACATAAGGGAGTCTGTTTTTTGTGGAAGATTGTCTTCATTGCCTTTGTTATAATTTATTATGGTAGTATAAGAGCACAGGCTAGATGAACATTGATTTATGCAGGCTCTTTTCAGATCACCTAGCTATAAGATCCAGTTAATTTTTCCTTCAGATTGGTTAGCAATGGATTATTATTATGATTAATAGTAATACTAATAATAATAATAATAATAATAATAATACATATTAATTCATTTTAACAAATGCTTCCAAGTGCTGTTTCTCCAGCATTACAGTTCAGCTTAGTAACATCATAATTTGCTGAGACATTTTAAAACATGCATGACAAAACAAATGTAAAGTGTATCCAGACTTCCCTGAGCACAGGATTTCACATCATTGTTATCAAATTTGCAAAGTTGCAAGTATACAAAGCAGCTTTTCAAATGTTTGGTTCCAGCTCCCTAATGAGCAAGCCAGGGCTGCATGTGAAGAGCCCATTCAGTATACAGGGCCTGTGCCTTTACTCCCAATTAGGTCACTGGGAGAAGATGAGATGCCTTTTTAATGAATCCATCTGTTGCACACTTTGCAGAGCCATGGATGACAACACAGAATTGTTCTCTGGTGTGATCTCCCATACAGCAGCACTCATTCAGGGCTCAACCTGTAATGTTCCCTGTGGTGTGCAGGCCCAACTGGATCTGGTCTCTGGTTCACACTCACATCCATTACTAAATCTGGATTAGTGGAATCCGATGAGTATTCAGGAAACACACTGTTTTCAGTTTGGTTTATTGTGCTATGAGGATGTTTTGTTCCCCAATGATTCTACAAAGCTGAAAATGGTCTTACAGAAACATGGCTCAAACGAGAAGAAAACTAGGTTTTAAATGAGGCTACACCCATAGGGTAAAAAGCTCATTTACATAGCTCCTAATTTTAATAATTTATCACTATGCTGTAGGCATTTATCAGAAAATACGATTACAAATTCATTTTCTGAACACATCTGATCTAGCTAAATAAGACATTCTCAGTCAGTCATTCTCAGTAAAAAGTATTTGCATGCCAGCAGGGCCTGATTGAGTTCTAAGAGGAATTTGCTTATGTCCTGTGAAATATAGAAGTCTATGGATAATCATTACTTCATTACACTTTAAATATGCCATCAATAAAAGGTCAAATAGACATAAATAGACCTAAAAGGTCAATAAAAGGTTAAATCAAGCTTATGCCTTAGTGCATATTTGCATGCTAACAATCTGATAGTTTGAATGTAAAACAGCTAGAATAATCCCAGGTTTGTATTCTGTATATTACAGACCAAACAGACATTCAATACCAGAAGTGATTCCACAGGTCTGCAAATACCAGAAGTCTGTAGCAGTAATGATTTTATTCACACTTCCAATGATGAAATTGAAAGTTACACACAAATTGAAGTCCATTTAACTGTGTCTAATGAATATATAATATTTACATCCTTTATACAATTATTAACATTCCAAATAAATTTAATTTAAATTTGACATGTCAAAGCAGTTTGTAACAGAAATCTACATTACTCTTCTTTTACTCCACTTGGAACTAGCTAAATTATTTCCTTCCAATAATTTCCTTCCATTTTTTTTTCAATAGTAAACATTGCCATCGGTCAATAATATATATAAATATATAAATCTATATATTCCATTTCTGTTTATATCTATGATTTTGAATAAACCTGTGGTGCAGCATTTATGCATTACATCTGCATAATAATGACACATAAAAATCCTGTCAGGATTCATGCTGCATCTCAGTACAAAGACAGTTTTAGTGAAGATCACAATCTTCTGATCAAGGTTTCTCTGCTGGTTGAGACTGATCTGAGCTCAGCTTTCGACACAAAAGATCACAGATAATAGAAACCCAAACAATCTACCTTCATCAATCTGAAACCATCTCATCATCATGCCTCTTTGTGTTGGATAAATATGTCTGACAGCCCTGATTCTCTTGGACTGTATTACCGACTGACTTTGGATTTGCCCTTGATTGATTGATTGATTGATTGGGTGATTGACACTGTAAAGCTAAACCCCAGCAAGATTCACAGTAGATACAGAAACTAACCAGAAACCAGGGAAAACAATAAAAAACAAACAAAGAAATGACAGACAGAAAGAGGAGGAGCTAAACATGAAGATGAAGATACGATTGACAAGGTGGGGCGGAGCCCAGCATGCAGTGAGTTTCTATGGCTGACGATGCATACATCAGCTAATCATTCTAGCTCACAGTTTATTGCCTCAACATTGCACCAGCTGGCTGCCCATAAGAGTCTAAACAAGCGTCAGTTAGTCCAGAATGTGGCAGCTAGAGGTTTTACAAGAACCATATTGTTTCACTAGCCTATATTTTCCCTCACTACTTTGGCTGTCTGTCAAAATCTGTATGTTTACTAAATGTAGCTACTAACATATAAACTCTTTTTGTCTCTGCTTCTCAGTGAACTTATTTCTCACTATGAACAGGAACTACAACAAAATAACTCAGGAAAATACATATATTCATACATACACATGCAGTAATATGAATCTCATATGGGGAACTAGGGATGCATACGTGTGTGTGTGTGTGTGTGTGTGTGTGTGTGTGTGTGTGTGTGTGTGTGTGTGTGTGTGTGTATTTTCCTGGGGTTTTTTGTTGTAGTTCCTGTTCTTGGTTCCTGGGTTGGCGGCCATCTTGGATGGAAAGGTTAAAAGGACAAACACGTGGAACTGGGGTTGGCGGCCGAGAGGAAATGCAGCATTTCTTCTACAGCTCCTCTCATCGTCTTCCTCACCTCTGTTTTTGGAATGTTTAAAACAAATGTGAAAAGCCAAAATGCTGGGTATTTTTTTTTCATATTCCACAGATGGACTTGCATGTGACCGTCCGTAGGTCTCTCTGCAACAGACTCCATATGGGTTTGGGACATTTTGTTCTATGACTTCCAGTCCAAGTGCCAAATGTAATGGATGTGGACTTGAGGTTGCTAACTTCAAACCACAGTTCTGTATTAATTGTCCTGTTTGGCTTTGTTGGGTGTAGTGTACTGTATGTCTGAATAGTTTAATTGTAGGTTATTTACTTAAAATGACAACATCCTGCTAAGTTCTAAGATTGATGCTCTAATTGCCTTACATTTGCCTGCTTCAGACGGGGCCACCAGTGGGGGGGCCATTCAGATTTCCGTGGGGGCAGGTGCCTCTATAACACTCCCCCTTTGTGCCCCCATGGAGTCGAGGTGTTGGCGCTGTCGGCCCACTGCTCTCAAGTTCTCACACAACTCTGGTGTAGGAAGGCGGAGTGGGTGCTGAAGTCTCTGATAGCCCTCATGCCTGTGCAGCTGCCTCTGCCTTATCTGGTGCTGACGCAGCTGTAGGAGAGAGCTTATCTGCCCTCTGGACCAGCATGTGCCACTGACCCTCCAGCTGGGCCTGACGGGCTTATCTGCACCTGTCCCCTTCCCCTCCTAATGAGATTAACATGAGTGTCATGGAAACATTTGAATAGTCCATGCACACCTCCGTCCATGTTTACACTTTTAGCAGACTGACAAGATGCAGCGGAACTTCAGACAGGAGGGGAACCATACGCAGGGCATGATGTTTATAAGAGAGCTAACAGGGCACAGCCAGTAGAGAGAAAATCAGGAAGGAAGAAGACAGGAACCAGAAGCAACATAAGATTGCTTGGTTAGAAGGTACTAAGCAAACAGTACTGTGTTTACGTAGGGAGTTGATTAGAGGAAACAGGCCAGTAAGGCTACCATTCAGGTGGGAATGATTGGTGAGGGTGTGGTTGGTTGTGTGGTAATTGTTCAGGTTACAGCTGTGCTGGAACTTTTGTTTTGCTCTCTGTGATTAATCTGAACACTCCTGTTTAATGATTGCACTCACCTTATTTATACAGCCATTGCTCTGTAATTGCCATTCACTTTATTACCAAAAATTTTATTTATTTTGTTGTTAGTTTGGCATATTAGGATAAGTTCCCCTTCTGAGTCTTGGTTTCGCTGAAGGTTTTTCCTCTTTTAAGGAGTTTTTCATTGTCTCATTTGGCTTGCTCTAATGGCCTGTAGCACTAATGGAAAGATGATTTCTGTAAATTTGCTTTTTGACTGTTACGGAACAGCTCCGGACCCTTCCCTGTGGGCGTGCCGCTATGTTGTCTGCGTGTCGTTATGTCCATGTTTGTACTTCCGTGGGTGTGGGTTGTTTGTGAGCGTGTTCGTGGTTACACCTGTGCCTTGTCTCGAGGTCACGTGGGTCTGTGTAATTCACCTATTTAATGTGCGTTAACGCGGTGTCTTGTGCTCGTCTTTGTCTAAAGTTTCGTGTCTGCGTGAGTGTGTCTGTCGTGCTGCTCGCGCTCCACCCGGAGCTTCACAGTGTGCGAATAAAACGTTGTATGTTCACCGTTAACGGCGTGGTGCCTGCCTCCTTCATCTCGCCGTCACAGAAAGACGAGCCAAAGAAATGCCGGGTTACACTTCTACGCGTAAGAAGGGGAAGAAGAAGGTGAAACACCACCACTCTTCTTCCCCCGCACGCCACCGCGACACCCCCGTCCCAGTAGGGGTGGAGTTGCAGGAGCCTGTCAGCAAATACATGCTGCATCAGGCTCTGACAGCCGGAGACGAGGAAGGGGCGGAAGTTTTCCGGCTGGCCGCAAGACGGGTGTGGATGGAGAGGCACCGCTCTCCACCCCCGGTGTACCCTGAGGAGGACTTGAGAGAGGACCCCTTCTTTGAAGCTGCGTGGCGAGAGGGACTCCGCGCATTGAGAAGGGAGTCCTCCCCTCCGGCAAGCGGTGAAGAGGGCGAAGAGGGCCCTCTGGTGGTGTACGCGGGTATGGTAGCGGCGACCCCTCCTGAGCTCGACGCAGAGAGCGAGGAATCGGGAGAGGAGGGGTCAGGCGACGAAGCCCGCTACGCGCCATCCGTGTGCTACGCCCCCACCGTCTGCTACGACGGGAGAGAGGAGGAAGTTAGCCCTCCGCCGTCTGAGTTCTCCGCTCCTACCGTCTGCTACGAGGGGAGAGAGAGAGACGGCAGCCCCCCGTCATCTGAGTACTCCATTCCCACCGTCTGCTATGACGAGAGAGAGAAAGACGGCAGCCCCCCGTCATCTGAGTACTCCGTTCCCACCATCTGCTATGGCGGGAAAGAAGACATCAGCCCTCCGTCGTCCGAGTGGTCGGTGCCCACCGCTCCCCACGGTGAGAGGGAGGACAGCCTCTCGGTCAGCTCCGAGGAGACCGTTAGGTCGGAGAAGGGGTGCCCAGACGGAGAGAAGGTCCCTTGTGCTCCCTCAGGTGGGAGCGAGATGAGCTGGTCGCGCTACCCCGACTCCGAGGAGCCAATGGCGGTGGACCAGGAGCTCTCCGAGGAGGAGGAAATGGAGACATCAGGGGAGGTGGAGCCGCCACCCCCGAGAGGCACGAGGGGAGACTGGCTTTGCCAGCGGTCAGGAGGGGAGAGTGAGGTCGCCGACTGGGGCTCCTCAAATCGCCACCGGATCGCGGCAGAGGACAGGAGCTCCAGTGGTGCCCAGAGGAGCGGTCAAAACGCCGCCTCGTGCAGCAGCCAGCACAAGGCGACGGGGAAGACCTCCGGTGGTGCCCAGACCAGCTGCAAGACCGCCGCCTCGTAGAGCCGTCAGCGTGCGGCGTCAGAGGGTTCCTCCGGTGGCGCCTGGAGGCGGGGCAAAAACGCCGCGACCACCGCAGGAGGGCGCGAGCGCGCCCGGAGCAACACCCAGCGCTGCGTGCGCTGGAGGGACTGTTCCGACCGGAGGGATTACGCCTCCTGTCTATCCCGTGGCCCCTGGGGGATATGCGCCGCTAGCTGCGAGCCTGCTAGCGGTCCCATGGCTGCCTGTACCCGTCTGTTTGTCTGTCCCGTTGTTCCCTAATTTCCTTTTCCCTTTTGTGCCTTTCGTGTTCCATGTACCTGTGTGTGTGTTTGTCAGCGTGCCATTGTTTAACGTATTTTCCCCTGTCTTCCCAGGGAGGGTGTGCTAGAGCTGTCCGCGGCGGTTCCCGCCGTCGGGGGTGACTGCTCTCGGAGGCTCGTGATCCCGGGGGCTCCGGACCTGCCCGTCGGTGTTTGTTCGGGGCACTCCCGCTACGCGGGACGCTCCGGGAGTAGCGAGCCCCTGGCAGGGGGTTCTGTTACGGAACAGCTCCGGACCCTTCCCTGTGGGCGTGCCGCTATGTTGTCTGCGTGTCGTTATGTCCATGTTTGTACTTCCGTGGGTGTGGGTTGTTTGTGAGCGTGTTCGTGGTTACACCTGTGCCTTGTCTCGAGGTCACGTGGGTCTGTGTAATTCACCTATTTAATGTGCGTTAACGCGGTGTCTTGTGCTCGTCTTTGTCTAAAGTTTCGTGTCTGCGTGAGTGTGTCTGTCGTGCTGCTCGCGCTCCACCCGGAGCTTCACAGTGTGCGAATAAAACGTTGTATGTTCACCGTTAACGGCGTGGTGCCTGCCTCCTTCATCTCGCCGTCACATTGACAACACTTGGTATAAAAAGTGCTATACAAAAAATTTGAATTTAATTGAAATTAAACACATTTCAAAAGTTTAAATGCATCACTAAAAATAAATACTCACTTTTAACTCCCCTTTATGTATCATTTCCACTCAGCTATTTCTCAAGTACACAAAGCAGCATGATACTGATTATCAGCATTAACAAAAAAACTGAGAAACGGAGGCTTGGGCATTCTTTATGGCATGCAGCATATGTTACTAATAACTAATAATAATAATACTCTCTGTAATCAGCACAAATTCAAAATCACCATGCATGTCAACACAACACAACTCAATCTAACTGAATGTGCTGAAATGAAATAATTATAGTTAAGAAACAACAGCCTGTCACTGACTCACTGAAACATCTTATACATTACTCAGAGGTAGATCAAAATTTACTGTATAATAAGATTCTATAAATTCAAATAAAAAATGCAAGACCAGTTCGACATATTGGCTTTGACTTTTTGACAGTTTTAGCAGGGAATACTTGAATAATCGTTAGAGGAATGTGAATGCAGTTTGAGCGATTTTAGTGAAAGTCAACCTTTAGCTTGCAGCGTTTGATGTATAGTTCAGCCTAATATCCTGTGTAAGTCTAAAGCACAGCCGAGAAGAAGCACCAGCCCCAGGCAGAGTATCTTCAGCTGCAGATTACACATCTTTTCCCTCCTTTCTTTTTTATTTATAAGTCTGACATTGACAACTACTAATCAGTTGTGTTCATTTAACATGTTAATGATGCACTCAACACAGTGGCATGGGGCATCATAGAGGTCACATGACTGCAACCAAAGCAAGTTAAATGCAAGAAATACATAAAAGTATTACGTGTTACGCTAAAGCCATATTCAAAATCCATTACCATCATTCTAGAGGTCAGCCAATCTCACTTCAATGATTCTCTCACTCTGAGGATTAGCACAACTTTCATGTTGATTGGGCTATTTTAATAATTTATATATAAGGGTGAATGAGGCTGGCCCATTATTACAAAAATGGGTTTCAAGGACTCACAGAAGCACACACACACACACACACACACACACACACACATGAGTGAAATGGTCTTGTGGGGAGAAAGACAAATTGCAAAGACCTATAATTAGGTGACTAGTAGCTTAAGTGCACGTGTAATGAAATGTGAGAAGAGCAGAGACTTCAAGTCAAAGCTGAAAAACACTAATCAATTAACATGCGTTAACATATTTATTGATTTAGTGCCAGCTTCAGTTTTAATAACGTATAATTGCATGCACCTATCATTCAAAATCATTACTACAATTCCTGTGTAATGCAATATAGTTTATGGGGTGGCCAGGTCTGGAACGTGTTCAGCTGCTTGGGGTTTGATTTCACCGAAACCTCAGTTCCATCACAGGGCTCATCCTCCAGTGGATTTAGATTGGCCAGGCAATTTGTTTGTAGAGCTTAGGAGAATTTAGAGCTGTGTTATTGCGGAGGAAGTCCATCAAGCATATCCTGTGGTAGTCTCAAACTACATTTTTTTAGAAAGTAAGATGCTACACAAAGGAACATTCACGATTTACAGTGTCCTCATTTTTACAATTTACTTTCTAAATATCTTTTTTTTTATTATAAAAAGATCATTCTCCAAAGCAAAGCGTCATTGTTTTCCTGATCTTGTGACAATCCCAAGAGAAATTAATACATGAGATTCAGAGACATTTTATGATAATGTGTAGAGGCACAATTTAAATCACTTGTTGGTGGGATTATGGTTCAAAAGGTTGATTAAATAAAGTAAGATTTATGCAGTGAGCAATATGGGAAAGAGAATCTAATTAGGCTGAAAAGATTATAAATGACCAAAATCTTTCACAGGCTCATGTTATTAGTAATTAGCAAATGCCATCTGCAAATTCAAGAAGATAGCAATTTGAATATTGAGTAATTTGAAGCTTAAACATTTTGCAGTCTTGAAGTTCTTTTGCGAAACCCCAGTTGCTGACAAGTTAGTGGTATCAAATCTATTTTCCAGTTTTACCACTGTGGAGCTAGGAAATCTATGAAAAAACAATGAAAGCCAGTATTAGAGGGGCAGACAATGCGTGTTATAGTGGGGTAACTACAAAAATGTTCTTTATGCTAGGATTCCCTGGCTTCACTGTGTTAATATTATGTCATTTGCAAGATTAAGATGAGACAGCAAAAAATGTCCTTGATAAATCATATAATTAATTTAGACCTAGCGTCTTTCCTTGGTGCAACACGTTGTATTCTACTGTAGATATACACTTCAGAATCCAAATGCATTGATATAACAGCCCCACAAGGAAAAACATAGATAAATGATTGGCCAATATTTTCATCTATCATCTAATCATTACTAACACATTGTAGGACACACAGCAAGCAGGAGAGCCACTCCTGCTAACACACACACACACACACACACACACACACACACACGCATGCGCACACACATTGCACCTGTACTGCTCCCAATTATTAACCAAAAGCATTCATCTGTCCTCTCCCTGTAATAAGCCCAGGCACACTCCTCCAGTGCTGTGAGAACTGATACCACGACTACAGCCTGTTTCAACAGTCTCAGCGCTTCCAGTGTTTGCCGGCATATTTTGTTTTGTTCCTCTTTCTTTGTTGTCTTATTGTTATGGAGAATGAAGACCCTTCGTATTTGCACTCCTTATTCTCTTCCTCCTTATTCTCTCCCTCAATGCCAGTATGTCAGCTCCACCTCTGAAAATACCAGGGTGTAACATTATCTTAGGTCCTTTTAGATTGCCAGCAGAAATAAATCAGAGGCAGTGCTCTACTTTGATGTTTGACAGGAACCAAAAAAAAATGGACAACCATTAATTCCTTTCAGTTCACCTTTCATGTAAATGTAATTCCTATATTGAATCTTATATAGCTTTGAATTAGCTGCTTGAAAGAGCTTTCTAGAAATACAATCTGCATTATACATACCAGGAACATCAGTAGAGATTCATCAATAGGGGAGAGCAAAGCCCCCCAGAAGAATTGCAAAAATGAAAAAGAACCAGCCGTCCATTACCACCCCCCCTACATGCAGCACCGTTTAATGCAGCAGTCATTTTGAGATTGTTTTTTAAGTAGCATTACATTAGCATTTGTCTATCAATCATCTGGGTTCCTCTGCTAGTGTTTTCCTCTGCTGGTATTTTCACTAGCGTGTCAATAAGATTTCACTTCAGAAAACTGTACCTGCCATTCAGATTCTGAATTGTCCTTACAATGTAAAGTGCAGTGCAGAGTTAACAGTGTTGTAGATTGGCAAAACATTTACATCCTGTAGACCCTAACATCTAACCATAACCCTTCCCTAACCCTACCCTAACCCTTCCCTAACCCCAACTTTAAACCTACCCTATCGCTAACCCTAACTTTAACCCTACCCTAACCATAACCTAACTCTAACCTAATCCATACACTAACCTTAATTTTAACCCTACCCGAACCCTACCCTAATCCTAATACACATGGTTGGATGGAAAGCAACATGAATCTTTTATTGGAACACTACCAGGTTACAAGAGACACACTATGGGAACAGGTTACACTTTTGGACCCAGATAGTTGGAATCAGGCCTGTAGGTGGGCACGTAATAGATTTCAGCACAAATTAAAACAACAGACTTTGGACCTTTGCTTTAATAAACTTAAGACGAAGGGACAAGAAGAGACAGGCCCAGAACCCTCTGATTTTAACATTGACAATGTTTCATTTCCACAGTTGGGTACAGTTGGGTACAGCACAGGACACGGGGCTCCAACAGGAAGCTGCAGATGCCTCTTCCACAGAACAATTGGACCACAATGACCAGCCGACTACAGATGTGAGGTCCGGAGTCTGCAGAACTAAAACAAAAACAGTTAAAGCGAACATTCACCACCCCATCCAGGTTCACAATAGAACTAGTCCAACACGAGACAATACGGTAAAACTTCCTTCAAGTAAACCTATTATTAGTAATGTCAGCATTCATCAAGCTAATGACATGATCTTACCTTCCTCACAGCCATTGGCTTCGGCCCCAGATACAAGGTTACCTGAAAGAGAGGTGAAAATGATGACTGGGCAAACAAAGGAATTAGTTCCTCAAAATGGGGCCCTGACTGAACCCTCTCCTACCAAACCTAATATCATATCAGACACTACATTAATTAATTCAGCGACAGCACATACCACGGTTCAATATCCTACCAAACACCCTAGAACCAACAGGAAAACCCTAGATTGGGGATTGGAGATTCATAAGCCGGTTGTGTTTATTGGGGACTCCAATCTAGCACGGATCTCACACTTTACAAACCCAGGGGTGCAAGTGGACAGTTTCCCAGGGGACAATTTTCTCCATATAGCTAAAGTTCTGCAGAAACTGGATCCTCATCTGGAAACACAAAAAGTGATTTTGGCACTAGGTATTAATAATAAGGAACAATTATTTCATCAGACCTCTAAAAAACAACTTCAAGAACTGTGGAGGACGGCAGCTGTAGTTTTTCCTAATGCTACTATATTTACCCCAGTGGTTCATTTTTCAGATTTTCTGCCTAAGACACAGCAGGATAATCTGAGGATGTTGAACAAGTATATTTGTGACAATGGAAAATTCCTGAATGAATTATCCCCTTTGAGGTTTAAGGTGGACCCTAGAGATCCGGTCCATTGGACTCCGGCAACGGCGCAAGCGATTTTTGAGTACTGGGTGGACCAGTTAAACTGACTAGTCCTAAAAGGTGTTCTACATGACCAGACATCGTTAATAATGTGATGAATCTCTCGAAAACTTTCTCACTCACAGCCCATCAACAGGAGCTGCTGAGTAAGGGCCTCACGTTTATTCCTACCCCACAGAGAGCGGCCTTGGGGGAACTCCGGGACGACGTCCATGCTTTCAACAGACGACTCAAATTATTAGATTATTTTGACTACACTCAAAACACCCAGTTTACCCAATTCACTAGTGAATCCACTTGGACACCACAGGAACATTTAATTTCTTCACTGATTAAGAGACTGATTCGTAAGAATTATTGGACAGCCAGACAGAACATACACACTACAACAATTACAGACAACCTCACACAACTACAGAGACAGGCCCTTCAGCAACTCAGAACAAACTCGGAAATAATCATTAAACCAGCAGACAAAGGCTCATCAATAGTCATTATGGATAAACAGCAATATTTGTTTGAAGCTCATAGACAACTAAGCAACCCTCAATATTATTCACAATTACCACATAGTATACAGATAGCTACCCAGTCACAACTGATCACAATTTATCAGAATCTACAGGAGCAGGGCTATATTAATTATTCCCAGAAATTGTTTTTGATTGGCCCTAATCAACCCAGAACACGCCGGTTTTATTTATTACCCAAAATACATAAAGATTTGGAAGCATGGACGATCCCATTTGAGGTACCCCAGGGCCGACCGATTGTCTCGGATTGCGGGAGCGAGTCTTACCGGACAGCGGAATATATAGACCACTTTCTTAATCCATTGTCTCAAATATACCCCAGCTACCTCAGGGACACCTATGACTTTGTTGATAAAATACAGAATTTATCATTTCCACACACTGCATTCTTGTTCACTGCAGACATAGTCTCATTATACACCAACATTGATACGCAGCTAGGTTTGGAGGCCGTGGGAGAGTTGTTCCGGACACACCCAGATCCAAAGCGATCAGATGGAGGGGTCCTGAGTCTTTTGGAAATCAGTCTGACCAGAAATGATTTTGAATTCCACTCACAGGTCTATTTACAAATACAGGGGACAGCTATGGGTAAAAAATTTGCACCGGCATATGCAAACATATATATGGCCAATTGGGAACAAACACTTTTCAGCAGACTGACACATAAACCGGACGTCTATTATAGGTACCTGGATGACATCTTTGGGGTCTGGTCCCACGGTAGGGAAACATTCAATCACTTCATTAAGATAGCTAATAATCACCACAAGACTATAAACCTTAAGGCTCATACACACACACTGAGAATATAGATTTTCTGGATATGACAGTATTCTTCACAACTTCAGAACATGGGAATAAAACTTTAAACACTAAAGTATTTTTTAAACCTACAGATACTCATTGTTTACTTCACAAACAAAGTTATCACCCAAAACATACGTTTGGGGGACTGATAAAATCACAATTAATCCGGTTCCATAGGTTGTGCTCTCTACCTCAACATGTAGAAGAAGCCACTACAATACTATTCAGGGCCCTTAGACATAGAGGCTATTCAAAACGTTTCCTCCGGTATATCAAATCCCAAACCCTCCAACAAATCAGATCAGTTTCACCTACCGTGGAGCCAGACCGCCAGTTGGTCTTACCATTTATCACTACTTATAATAATGTGTCACTTTCTTTGAACAGAACCGTGAGACGTGATTTCCAAAGGGCTCAGGACCTACATCCACCTCTGAGAGGAGTCCAGCTGGTTGCGGCCTACCGGAGGAATAAAAATCTTAAAGATGTTCTGGTCCACTCCACTTTACCCATAGGTTCACAAGGAATTAGGGACCCACTGGGCCACCATTTCCAACAGGAACGAGTCCTTTGGACCGAATCTCACGATCATCACTTGCCAGACGTCCCCCAGGGCCACCTCCTCCCACAGGGCACCAGCTTACAGACCAAGAATGCAGTTTACATGATTATCTGCAAACACTGCAACAAGAAATATGTAGGGGAGACGGGACACCAAATACCTACTAGATTATCTCAACATATATACAAAATTTAAAAAAATACAACACCTACACCACTTACAGGGCATTTTGCACACGTGGGCATCACGTACCTTCACATAATGGTATTGGAGACCCACATTACATGGACTCCACTACAGAGACGCAGGAGGGAATGGCACTCAATTTACTTAACACGTACACACCAAGGGGTTTTAACATCAGAACCCCTAGCCCTGAACAGTAGAACAGGGAGGGTCACATGGGAGTTAGGATAATAGAACACAGAGGGAGATTTGCACTTAGGATGGACTCTAAGGATGGTTTTCCCCATGGTTTTAACTGGTTTTTGTATGGTTTGGTTTTGCCCTTTTCTTTTTCTCTTAAAGGTTTTTTGGATTTATATAATTTTTACGTGCATGGAATTCGTTTTGAATTTTGATTGCATCTATTTTTATCAGCACTTATCTTCCTTAGCACTTACAGGCCATGGGGAACCCTGATGATCCATCTCATCCAACACTCCCTCTCTCCTCCTCTTACCTTGTTAATGGTGTACTTGTTATAATACTGATCTATAGGACCTTTCTATCCAGCAGAACTTACCAACTCATGTGGATGCAGGTTAGAAAAGGATCACCCCTACTGCGTCTTCGGCCTCCTGGTCTGGAACCGGGGACCTCTGGATCTCGGTCTTCCACACTCTAACCCACACACATTTTTCTTCCTCAACCCACCTCTCTGATTCTCATATCTTCCAATTCTCCCTTCCCCACATATATTTAAAAAAATATGTATAAGTCCCCCTCAGAAATCCCCATCAACCCTAAAACTTTACCTTGCCTCTTCCCCATGGGCCCACCCCAACTTCTAACCCTAATCCTTACCCTAACCTTAACCCTAACCCCAATCCCAACCCCAATCCTAACCCTAACCCCAACCTAACCCTAACCCCAACCTTCCTGATCCCTAACCCTAGCCCTAACCCTAACCCCAACTCTAACCCTACCCTTCCTGATCCCTAACCCTAATCCTAACCCTAACCTTCCTGATCCCTAACCCTAAACCCAACCTTAACCCTAACTCAACTCTTTTCCCTAACCCTAATCCCCACCCCCTTCCCCCTTCCTACCCCTCAACCTAACCTCTCCCCTTCTTGACCCCTTTGGACTCCATGAGAGTAATGGGGCTACAATATAACCCAATTTGGTCCCGTGGGACCAGATTGAAAAAGGAAAAAGAATGGATAGACAAAATAGGATCAGTGTATCCATGGGGACTGAATGAACAGCCCAGAACAATATAATTCCGAGAACAAAGAATGGGAAGAGACAGTTGTAGTGGATGCTTTGTGGTAGGCCAGTGCCTAACGGGTGTCCCAAACTTCGTTTGGGACCCCGGACTTTGGATTAGCATTTGGCATTAATCATCATAGTCAGCAGGTCAAAGGGACTGCTATAAAACAAATTCAAAGTGCTATCAGAGCAGCAAACAACAAATTCCACAATGCTACAATCCGCATCCCGCTAATCAATTATGCCAAATCGCTTAAAGTAGAAGAACAAATGGTAATGATGGAAATCAATACATATATACAAAAGAACATGCCGTATTTACCTTTGTTACCACACACACAATTTAAGGTAACCAAAGACCACATACATTGGACCCCGGCATGTGCTAGAGCCATACTGGAACATTGGACTAAATGCTTAAACTTTGTAGCCCTTTAAACCCTATATCGGGATTACAAAAAGGTGATGAGGTATTGAACTTATCTAAATACTTCACACCTTCAGTAAGTCAACTGAAACTTTTAAACAAGGGCTTAACATTTATTCCTACTCCCAAAACTAATAAAAATATGAAAAATCAACTCACCTTGGATATACAAGAATATCATAGGAGACTCCTTTTAACGATTAACTATTTTAGATTTGATGCCGTTCTTAATCCTCCTCCTTTTACTCCAAAATCGAACTGGACACCAAAACTTTCACAAGTCCCTAACACGGTGAGAAAAATCATTAGAGCGAATAAATATCCGGTCAAAAACTTACCTTGGGGCGGCAGAATACCGCCTAATCTGGATAGGGGAGAACGCCAAGCCCTAGAACAGCTACGCCGGATGGAATCCATCGTTATTAAGCCGGCAGATAAAGGAAGTTTAACAGTAATAATGGCTAGGAACGCTTATGTGAAGGAAGCGGAACGACAACTTAACCAGGAGGAATTTTATAAAAAACTTACCACGCCAATTTTTATGGAGACAATTTTAGAGGTTCAGGATATCCTTTCTAGATTACGAATGGAAGGTTACATAAATAAGAAACAGGAGAGTTACCTGAGAGGACCGGACAATCCATGGCAAAGAGTTTTCTACCTTCTCCCCAAAGTACATAAGGACCCAGAAACATGGAGTGTTCCTTTCGAAATGCCGCCGGGCCGCCCGATTGTTTCGGATTGCAATAGTGAGACCCACGCGACTGCAGAATATATCAAATATTATTTAAATCCGATCAGTAATCGGCATCCCAGTTATATTAAAGACACGTATGATTTTATAGAAAGGATTAAACATGTGACCCTGCCCCCCGAGTGTCTCCTCTTTACTATTGACATAGAGAGTTTATACATGAATATTGAGACACCAGCTGGTTTAAAAGCAGTACGGGAATGGTTTTATAGATATCCAGATAAGAACAGACCTGATCAGATGCTATTAAAATTATTAGAAATTAATCTTAACAAGAATGACTTGAATGAATTTAATTCCAAATTTTATCTTCAAATAAAGGGGACGGCAATGGGAAAGAGATTTGCCCCATCTTACGCAAACATTTTTATGGCCCAATGGGAAGAGAGAGCATTGGAGTCATGGCCAATTAAACCCCTGTACTTTTACCGCTTTTTGGATGATATCTGGGGAATCTGGTCAAAAACCCAAAAGGAATTTGAACAATTCATTACTCACCTGAATCAGATCGATCCCTCCATCAGCAGTGATGGCTAAGTTACCTTGAGAAAGTAATCCGATTACTGATTACTCCTTTTAAAAGTAACTTAGTTACGTTACATATTACTTGATTTTAAAAGTAACTACGTTAGATTACAAGTTACTTTAGTAGTTACATTCAGCAGCAAAATAAAATTTTCCAATACTCACTTTATTGGAAGTGCATTTTTAACAGTAACAATGTATTGAAGCAGGTTCGGTAACCGAGGCAGAAACTGCTTAATCCAAAAATCCCGAGGAGGGAAACTTTATTGATAACACAACCCTGCCACCCCCCCCCCCCCCCCCCAGTGTCACTTAAAGGGCAAGACTCTCCTGACATTACGTTTGTGTAGCTGCGCGGTATTATTTGTAAATTTATTTGTAAACGTAATACAAGCGAACTGGGGTGGGTTTCCCGAAACGTTCGTAGCGCCAAGTACTTCATAACCTCGTATGAAACGTACGAGGTTAAGAAGTACTTAGCGCTACGAACGTTTCGGGAAACCCACCCCTGTTCAGTCAGACAGCTTGTGAAACGAAATACCATTACAACTTCAAGCATTTTAAAGTAGGTGACGTTAGTCAAAATTCCAGCTCTTTTCAAACGTGGAACACAGTGCAACATTATTCTTCAGGTAAATGTTCCTTCCCCTGTTTTTGAGGGGTGTTTCTTTATACTACCACACATCGTTACGGGAGGACACTGCAAAAAATGACTTGTAAAACGTGCTCGCGCTCTCACAGGGTCGCGTGCAGCGTGCGGAGTCGAGCGCTACGGTCAGACACAAAAGTAGAGCTGAGCCAAGAAGAAAGCAAAAATATATATTTTTACTAAGGAAAATAAAAATAGTAACGCACAGTTATTTGGATAAGTAACTTTAATCTGATTACTGGACTGGAAATAGTAGCGCGTTATATTACTCGTTACCGAAAAAAGTGGTAAGATTAGAGTTACTGACATCACTGTCCATCAGAGTCAAATATGCCCTGCACAAAACAAAGGTCAACTTTTTGGACACAGTGACCTACAAGGGGGAGAACTTTTTAAAAACACAAACTCAATGTCAGGGTCTATTTTAAGGATACAGATACACATGCTCTGCTTTTTAAGTCAAGCTATCACCCCAAACATACTTTTAAGGGAATTATAAAATCGCAGCTTTTAAGATTCTACAGAATCTGTACAGAACCAGAGGATTTCTGGAAAGCTAAAAAAACCCTTTTTAAAGCACTTGGAGGACGGGGTTATTCCCGGTCCTTTTTAAGGGATTGTCTTTACAACTTTTTAAGGAAAAAGGAGTTGGATAACAAACAAATAATCCCACTAATCACAACCATTTCTAAGGGAAGTATGATTCTAAACAAAAGAATCAAAGAGAATTTCAACACCTTTATGACAAGGGAGAAGGTTTTAGATAACCATAAGGTTATTTTAGCTTACCGGAAAAACCGGAATTTGAAGGATTACTTAGTTCGGAGTAAATTACCCCAGAAAAGGGACCGATTGGGCAAGAGTCCAATATTTACTGAATATGAACCTAAACGCTGGATATTTAATCCACGCACAAGGAACCTGCTCACTGTCAACCTGCTCACTGTTTACAGCACAACATCTCCAATTGTGTGTATTTAATTTATTGCCTTAAATGTAATAAACAGTACGTAGGGGAGACCAAGAACAATTTAGCCACCAGAATGTGGCAACATAGATATAATATAACAAATAAAAAGGAAATACATACCTGGATTGTCCGACACTTTTTAAAACACGGGATATACTCCATGAGAGTAATGGGGCTACAATATAACCCAACTTGGTCCCGTGGGACCAGATTGAAAAAGGAAAAAGAATAGATAGACAAAATAGGATCAGTGTATCCATGGGGACTGAATGAACAGCCCAGAACAGTATAATTCCAAGAACAAAGAATGGGAAGAGACAGTTGTAGTGGATGCTTTGTGGTAGGCCAGTGCCTAACGAGTGTCCCAAACTTTGTTTGGGACCCCGGACTTTGGGGACTCACTAGGATTTAATCCCAACCCTGGACCAGCCCTAAACCTAACCATTTCCCTTTCCCAACCCTAACCTTAACCATTTCCCTACCCCAGCCCTAAACCCAACTGGGCCCCCTTCCTCCCACCCCTAATCCAACCATTCCCCTCTTTCCTATTTTTGAACTTTCCCCTTTCCCTTAACCCTAACCATCTCCCCCTCCTATCCCTAACCCTAACCAATTTCCCACCCTACGCCTAAACCTAATCAATACCCCTTTCTGGACTTTAACTCTAACCGTCCCCCTTTCCCATCCCTAACCCTAACCAATCCCTTTCCCTTAGAGTTTAGATTCTCTGCCCGCACCCGAACCCGAACTTGAACCGACCCGACCCGCGGGCCGGGTCGGTCCGGTATTTCCCGCCACTATCCTCGGGTCGGACCGGACCAGGCGTGATCGAGCTTTTTTTTTAAAAATCACTATTAGCTTAATTGGTAGAGGCAAAATTATGTAATAATTAGACGAAATATTATATCGACAATATTCTTAATGTATACAAAGTTCCACATGTCAAACTACGAAATTGCAAAAGGCAACATGTCACGCGCAGTTTTCCTCCACAAGCGTAACACCGAGCCCGCCCTGCTGTGTTAAATTGGCTGGTGTGCAACATGGAACAAATAAAGAAAAAAATAAAAACGGGAGAATTAAAAGTAAGCAATTTTAAAGGAAAGTCGGAGGTATGGAAATATTTTAATCAAGTCGTGGGTAGTGACAATGTGTGTGTCGGCTTTGTGGAGTGCAGTAAGTGTGGCATGCTGCTAACTTACGATAGCAAAAAAACGGGTACTTCTTCAATGAACAGACACATGAAGCAGGCTTGCCATGGCAGAAAGGATGATAGTCAGCCTTCAATGTCCTCTTTTGTTACTTCTCCAAGCATACCCCTGAGAGCGAAGCAAGCCCTAACAGAGAAATGCGTTGGGTTTTGTTGTAAGGACATAAGGCCATTTTACGTTGTAAGTGGCCAGGGCTTCCAGGAACTAGCTCAAGAACTCATCAACGTTGGCGCTGCATATGGTCGTGTATCAGCCCAGTCCATCCTGCCTCACCATAGCACAGTTTCCAAGGTTTGTCTAGAAAAGGCAGAGGAGAAGAGGGAAGTTCTGGTACAGACCCTCAAAGATGCTCTGAAGAATGGAGACGTGGGAATGAGCACAGACATGTGGACTGATGACTACAAAAAGATAAGCTACATCGCAATAACATGTCATTACGTCACCGACGACTTTGCATTAGTTGGTAAAACTCTTACCACAGCAATGTTTTCCACTGAGGATGCGAAAACAGGGAAAAACATCAGACGGGAGATAATCCGCCTGCTGGTGAACAAATTTGGCCTCGACCCTAGCTCCCTCAATCAAATAGTGTGGGTAACAGATGAAGGCAGCAACATCATCAAAGCCCTGGAAATATATAGGAGACTTTCTTGTCTCGATCACTTGATTAATACTGTCCTTCGCCACGGTCTCCATTCCGACGCATTGGCCGACAATGCGTCAGACATAGGAGAGACAATATCTGCTGCGAAAGGACTCGTGAAACATCTCAAACAATCTGGCCTTGTTGCGCAATTATCGAAGACAGTGCTACAGATGGGAGAGACACGATTCAGCACCGTTTACCTCACACTGAAGTCAGTGCAGGACATCTTCCACGAACTATGGGAGAAGCTGGAGACGCGCGGTGAGCTTCAGCGCATCGAAAACATCGCCCCAGACTTATTGGACTTTCTGGTCACCTTTTTGGAGCCTTTTTATAATGCCCAGAGAGAGCTGGAAGGTGACAAATACCCAACTATCAACCTGGTCTGCCTCTGGGATGAGAGACTGAATAAGCATTGCGAGCCCTCTCCCATCGACTCTCCACAGCAAGCCTTCGTGCGCCAGAGACATGCTGAATTCATACGACAAAAAATCAAAGTGGACATGCTGCACAAAGTTGCTCTTTTTCTGTGGCCAAAATTCAGCAAGTTGAGGATGATGACTGCTGCGGAAATATCCGAAGTACATGCCTATGTTCGCACCCTACTCTTGCCTCTGGAGGATGATGCTGCAGGTGCCGCAGCGGCTGACAGCACTGGCCTCACTCCACCAGCAGCCAGGCCCAGGAGAGACGCCGACTTTGCCGAGTGGGAGAATCAAGATGACGACATTGATCAAGATGAAGATGAAGTTGCCAAATATAATTCTCAAAGGCATGTCATGGAGGACGACAGGGACCCATTGAAGTGGTGGAAGCTCAATGGGTTGGTATACCCAAAACTAGCCAGGCTGGCACGGTCCGTCCTCTGCATTCCAGCGAGCAGCAGCCGCAGTGAACGCGTCTTCAGCGCAGCGGGACGAACCATTGAGCAGAGAAGGACGGCTCTAAAACCTGCAACTGTCGACGCGATCTTATTCTTACATAACAGCATGTAGAACCTTGTAAGTAGGCTATGTCTTCATGATGAATGTACTATTATTTGTTACGTTATAGCAGGCAGCATATTTGGCCTAATTAATTTCCTAATTAATTTTTCAGGCAGGAGGCTACAATCAACTGGCAGGGCGTAAACATGGGGTTGACCTGTTCAGTTTAATAATACATTTTTTATTTAATCCAATAATTACTTTGTTAATTCGTGTCGTCCTCGTGTCATCCTTGTTGCATTAGTCATCAAAATAACTTTTAAAAATTCTGTTCACTTAAAACAACTCTAAAGTGTAGTTGACAACGGCAGCTATAACGGCCCACGTATTAAGGAATTGTCGGGTTTAAAACTATTTATTATTTGTTAATTTATTTATATTTATATATTTATATTATTATTTAAGATTAAATTAGGATTTTTTTTCACACTTGGTTTGTTCACTTGAAGGATTTAATTGATTTATTACTCATATTACTTCACTTTGTGTATTTGTGTTTTTGAGTGGTGTTTGGATTTTGATTTGTATTTTGGCACTTATATTTATTTCTTTATTTATCTATTTATTTATTTATTTTTAACCCTTAGCACTTAACCTCAACCCAAATCCTAATCCCAACCATTGAACCCAACCCAAAACCTAACCCCAATTCTAAACCTAACCCCAAACCTAATCCTAACCCCAACCACTAAACCTAACTCAACCCTTTTCCCTAACCCTAATCCCCACCCCCTTCCCCCTTCCTACCCCTCAACCTAACCTCTCCCCTTCTTGACCCCTGAACCTAACCTTTCCCCTTCTTGACCCCTTAAACCTAGCCTTTCCCCTTCCTAATCCCTGATTCTAACCCTTCCCCTTCCTGACCCCTCAAACCAACCTTTCCCCCTTCAATCCTAACCGGAAACCCCGACTTTCCCGGCCCCGGTCACATCCAATCCCCTTGAACAGTTGGTGAGCCAGAGCAACTAAAGGTCTTAGACCTATTTTTAACACTATCTTTATACCCTAATCTAACCTTATCCATACACTAATCCTAACTTTAACCCTACCCTAACTCTAACCCTAAGTTTAACCCTACCCGAACCCTACCCTAATCCTGCAGCTCGTGGTGCCCTGATACAGGCTTCATGGCACAAGTCCAGCATACTGTTATTTCAGTGTGGCTGAAATTAAATGTGTAGGTGCACTGCGGTTGCCTTACCTTTTTATCGCTCTTTCTGCATACACTAAAAGAATCAGTCACTTAGAACTGCTTTTATTAAATACAAACAAACACATTATACTCTATCCAGTGTTCATAAATGTATTTATCTCTTCTTTATACTGAATATTCTGCAGCCAGAAATGTGTTGGTACATTTGAATATCTAATGGACATGAATTCCAAACCTCCCCATCTTATTTTAACAGACCCAACAAATAACTGTAAGCTCTGGTGCCAGAGTATCTCGGAGAAGCCCATGCGTTCTCCAGTAGGACCAATTAGACCCTATGCATTGTCCAGTAGGACCAATTAGACCCTATGCATTGTCCAGTAGGACCAATTAGACCCACATAGCTAATGCCTCTTTATGATCAGCAGGACAGGAATGCACAGACATGCTAGCACTAGACATGTTACCTTGAAAGCCCATCGTGCTGCAAATACGCAAAGCAATTTCAACACGTGCGCTACATTTCAGAAATGCGCTGCAAATTCAGAAATGCTTCAAATACAGTCACAATACAACGGAGGTGGTTCGCAACACAACGGAAGTGTTTCTGGACAAATAATTTTATGCAGGGACTAGGTTTTTAGCCATACGCAACATTTGTGTTATACAGTTTCTCATTACGTTGAACAGAACTTAAATTGTAAAGCTCTTAAAACATAGCTAGTTATCTACATTTAAAGAGCTTTATTAATTAAGTCTCCTAGCTAGCTATTTAGATAGAAACTGTGTTGTGTTATATGGGATTTTTTAAACTTTAGTTTCTGTCTAAATTCCTAGCTAGCCACATTTAATGAGCATTACTAATTCTCAGTAAAGATTTTGCTTTGCGTATTTCACACGTATACCACAGACCATATACTATATACATATATACATTCACCGGCATACACCTGTCCAACTGCTCATTAATGCAAATGCCAAATCAGCCAATCATATGGCAGCAACTCAATGCATTTATGTATGTAGACATGGCCAAGATGATCTGCTGCATTCAAACTGAGCTGGTTTGAGTATGTCAGAAACTGCTGATCTACTGTCTTGTTGATGCCAGAGGTCAGAGTAGAAGAGCCAGACTGGTTTGACCTGATAGAATGGCAACAGTAACTCAAATAACCAGTCATTACAACTAAGGCATGCAGAAGAGCATCTCTGAACACACAACACGTCGAACCTTGAGGCGGATGGGCTATAGCGGCACAAAAAAAAAAAAACCCGGGGCCCATTCCTGTCAGCCGAGAACAGGAATTTGAGGCTACAGTTTGCACAGGCTCACCAAAATTGGACAATAGAAGATTGGAAAAATGTTGCCTGGTCTGATGAGTATCGATTTCTGCTGTGACATTCGGATGGTAGGGTCAGAATTTGACATCAACAACATAAAAGCATCCTGCCTTGTATCAACAGTTCAGGCTGGTGGTTGTAGTGGTAGGCTGTGGGGGATATTTTCCTGGCACACTTTGGGCCTATTAGTACCAACTGAGCATCGTGTCAATGCCACAGCCTACCTGAGTATTGTTGATGACCATGCCCATCCCTTTATGACCACAGTGTATCCATCTTCTTATGGCTACTTCCAGCAGATAACGCGTCATGTCATAAAGTGCGAATCATCTCAGACTGGTTTTTTGAAAACGACAATGAGTTCACTGTACTCTAATGGTTTCCACAGTCACAGTTGCATGGGAGATTTGCATCATGGATCATTTTAAATTTCTTAATGAAACGGTGATGTAGAAGGTCTAACCCTAACGGGTAGATTCTAGCTTTCGGGGAGGGTTGCTCCTTCTATTAGATCAATGGAACAATCACATGTTCGGTGAGGGGGTTGGCTAGTAGCCTTTTCTTTACTATAAATGGAATACAAATCTTGCTATTCGCCTCGCAGTGAAACATTTACGTCGGGAGCTGAACTTTTAATACTGGTAGATGATACGTTTATGTTCAATTTGTAAAACATCCTGGTGACCAGTGAGTAATTTCTCTAGTCTTCCAGGAGATCTCGGGATCATGGTTTTCTAGCCAGGGCAATCACAATATCATGGGATGCATAGAAGATGATATAACAAAAGACGACACAAGCTGCTGGTTTTTAGTTTAATGGGGATAGTACACATGCATACTAAGCAGTGGGGAACCGTCAGGGCCCTCTACGCCCTCTCAGAGGGCCTAAAAAAATTCATAAAACATAAATATATAAAATATAATTAATCCAATTTTATTTTATCTACTTACAGTTTGACAATCAACATCTAAACAATTACAAAAATATATGCAAGTAAATTATTCACCCGTGTCTATTCAATTTGTGTTGGAAGATGAGGGGTTAAGTGGAAGCCTGTGAGCCTGTCTCCCCCTATCAGGACTGTGATGCCCGCTGTTCGTTTACAGAGGGCCTGGCAGTCATAATTCAGCGCAATACCAGTTTCAAATGACAGTAAAATTGACCAATCATATCTTCCCTCTTAGTGGGCGGGCTTAACTGTATGATAATTTCCGCCCGCTGTGGCGACGCTAGCTGTCGTTAGCGTACCACCGCTAGCTAGTTTCGATTCATTCCTTTGATGCCCTCGTGCGCGTTGTTTACATATTCCGCTTCCGAGGAACATGGAGCTGTGAACCTTATTTTGTTGGAACCTTATTTTGCTTAAGAAGTTATCTAGTACAGATGTTATTGTTTATTGCGTTTCTAAAACTGTACTGTCGTCTCAATGTTTTTTTCTTTATTGCAGTTAATTAGGAGAGGAATCAATTTTTTGGTTTAATGGTCATGGTTCGCTAATGATACTACCAACTGGCCTCTTATCTAGGGCAGACAATTTCAACCGTTTAAGGAGTGGTTGTGTGGGAATGTCCAGTTGTTCGACCAACCCAGCATGAAGCTCCCCTCCTCTCCTGAATCGATCAGTGCTGTAAGATAAGTGGTGTGCTGGTGTTCAATAATAACAGGTATAGTCATAGATGTGGATGCCATTGCCATGGTGGGTAAACTCACCTTCTCTGTGCGTGGTACTGGCTCTCAATCCCAGATGACATGTCCCATTGCCCCACAGTATAGACATAGTCCCCTCTGAATGCGATGCTCCCTTTCCTCCGCAGTGAGCCAAGATGAGTCACACTGCATCAGTTCTGGTGAGTTAGCCAAGAGGGGCTCGGTTCTTCGCTTTGTGGTATAGAAAAATCCCGTTGAAGGAACACCGACATAGACTGGGGTTGTGCAGTGATCTCTAACATGGCTTTTCCCATCTCCAGCATCTGAGCCCATTGTTCGGATTGTTGTTCCGAAACAATTTCAACTGTACGACCGACCTCCTCCCAGAGTTGTTGATGTTGGCCTAGCATTTTTCCTTGCGAGGAGACGGATTGTTTCGTGGCTTCCTGGTCCTCCATCCGTAAGGAGGCGAAGTATTCTGTAAGGGAGCAGACGCAGGCGGGCTTTTGCAGACCAGTAGGTTTTATTAGCCACAGGACATGGAGCATTGCGATGGTCAGGGGCAGACGGACGTTGCAACCAGAAGCATAAACGGAATCATTAGGAAAATCCAGAGCCAGAGTGCAAGCAGAGGAATTAACAGACAATACAAAAGGAGCAGGCTAGAGGGAAGTCGAGGAATAGCAAACGGTAGGTACACAGAATAATCCACTCACGAAAGAAACTGGTATGCACATTAAGAAAAATGGCCATACTTCACACCAGGAAAGGGGGGAGCTCAAAGCTTAAATACTGGAGGTAACAGGTGTACTCAATATACTGGTGATGATGCGTGGGAGTGGTGATTGATTTTTGGACAGGGAATTGTGGGGAATGTGTAGAATTTGGTGACGTGACTTGTGACTAGTGGCTTGTAGAATTTAGTGACATGAAACATAATTTATATGTGCTACAGAAGGACATAATATACAATTTTACAGTAAAGCAAAGCAATGGTTAAATTTGCAGCATGACCATTATTAATCAAATTATGTGTTTATTAAGTGCTCATACTTTACATTAATGACAGTGATATTATAATAAATTAAAATAAAATTAAATAAAGCAAGATATCTAAGTAACCCTTAAGACGCTTTAAAAATTCTTAATCATTATCCACCTACAACAAATGCAGAGGGCAAGAGGAATGTGTGTGGAGACCATACTCATAAAACAAAGCTGAATAAACACAGATGTATTTACAGTCACTGCATTGCACACACAGTTCTCTATACAAGGCAAGTGGAGTTTACATTCTGGATGTCAATCCAAAGTATGGATCCATGTGTAGCTTTTAATAAGCAATAAATTATCATGTTAAGCAGCAGAGAAGTATGTGAACTGTTTTATTCAGTTGGATGGCTACTATGCTGCAGTGAGGAAATTCAGTTTTGGAATGAGGAATCTTTTTGGCTATCTAAAATGTTCTCTTTGTTTAATTGTACGTCTTAGAGCCAACACAATTCTTCTTCATTCAGTCACTATTGAATTGTGAGGAAATGTGCAATGTATCTGAGGTACTCAAAATCTTTTTTCCAAGTAGGCCTATTTGTGACATTGTTGGACTGCTTGCAATGAATGTTTCAACATAGCTATACCAAAATATCACAAGATTTGCAACATTACAAACCCAATCTCATCTATATTAAATGAATTGTAAAATAAGTAATCTCTTCGTAAAAACTTAAAATTATACTTTAATACCAATATCCAGACAAATGTTTTAATATCCCCTCTCCATACCCATTTCATTAAGTTGCAATTGCAGTTTCATGTGCTATGTTGATGCTAAAGGTTCCTCTCCTGATGTCTGTGTTGACCCACACCATAAACTCACCAGTCAGGAAAATTCTAGAAAAGCAAGCAGCCATAGTGCCCCATTCAGAAGGACTCAGGGTGCTGGGGTGTGTGTAGTTAAATCCCAAACTCAGCCAGGCTCAGAGAACATCATCTCTCACATACGCAAACAGCTGCCGTCTCCTCACTCCGGCACAAGGAAGGGAGTGGGTATGCTCGTGCCTATTGGCTGCCAGCCACCATTTGATGGCCTGGTATTCAAGGCTTTGAATAGGAACCCAAGTTCAATAATTGTCTTTTGCAGTTAAAGAGAGAACCTTTCATCAAGTTGTTACCTTTAAGTGAGGTGAAGATGATAGACACATAGAACAAAATTGCACGGTCCATCTCAATTTTCCTGACTGTCAAATTCTTTTATGGTCTTGCACAACTGGAATCCGCATTAATATTCTGAGCTGTTTTTCTCCACTTCTGAAAATCCTCAGCCAGAAGTTGCTGATTAGTATTTAGGATGAAAATTACTACTATTAACATTTGAAGGAAACGACTAATAAAAATCATTTTGGAAAGAGGGGCATTAAAGCTGACTTTTGGGAGCTGGCCTGTTGTTAAAACTTCATCTTGGATTGCAGTTTGATGGACAGTACAGAAAAAAGGTGAACCATTAATCTACTCACACTTTGCTGTCATTTTAAACTGCTGATCATGGTGCTGGATCAGAACAGAGGCTCTTTGTCGTATTTCACAGCAGATGTCGTTTGAGGGTGTGACTAACGATAAGGTAAGTTCAATTCAAATCCACGTGGCTCTGACAACCAGTCTGCTGGGGAAAGCATATTTCCTGTAGGAACTTCTATTCTTCCTAGCATTGGTGCCCTTCTCATCCACTGTCCATCTCGTCTGGCTCCTGGAGGAGCAGCCGCTGGTCTTCATGGTCTGCTCCGGGCTCCTCCAGCACACCTCTCCCCCTGGAAGAGCAGCAGTCTTCAGTTAGTATCCCTGTGCTTTGGCCTTGGCAAGTAGGTATGTTCTTGGCCTGTGTGTTCATGCAGAACCAGACCACTTTCCCATATGGTCAGGTTTTAGAAGAGCTGTCTCTGTCAAGCACTCTCTCACCATGATGTGCAGTGGCCAAAACTTTATGTGTCTTGACATTTGAGGTTTTACCTACTATGGCTGTACACGGTTGCAGGAATGCACTGCTTACAGGCCATGATATTATAAAACTGGTTGGTTTATGTAGTTGGTTTATTTTTTGGGCCATTTTTCATTCTGCTAAGGTATTAATTGCCTTGCTTGTATCCTGTTTTAGTAATACATGTTTAAATGTGCCTGCCACTTCTACAACATCTACAAACACATTAGAGACAGTGCCATTTTTGGTCTCTACAACTGTCAACAATATACTTATCAACAAGGACCAAAAACAATTAATGAGCATAGTTTCATGGTTTTTCTATTCATTGCAAACATTGCATACGTTGATGTTTCAGTTCAAATCTATGAAATATGTTGATCTATAGACCTTGTCTTTAGAAAGTACTCTTTAGAAAGAAGCAAAAAAAAATCAATATTAGAAAACTGGATGTTAATTGAAATAAGTTGTATATTTACTACATGTTTTAGATACATCTATGTGCAGTGTGAGGCTCTCTCAGTTGCATCATGGGTGTTTAGACTACATCATGGCTCACTACATTCTGTTCTCTCACTTCGCTTCCTCAATCAACCAGACGACACGGCAGCATCAAGTTCTCCAGTGAGATCAACGCAGCTCACTGGGCGGTGAACTCTTATTACAGAGTTACTGGAGACTGTGAATGTGCCGTTTCACGGTGAGGCCTACAGCCAGGGTCAGGGTTAGAGAGGTGGCTTCCCCTGCTTAGAGGCGGTCTCCTTTCTGTTTAGTTTTGAAGTGGGTAAACTCAGAAGTGACTCAGCGAGAGGAAAACTGTTATCAGTTTAATATTATCAGTGTATTGTATACGTGTCTCAGCACTGAATGTGACATCAGTCCAGCCCAAGACGACAAGCCGTTTAAACATAGATGTAACGGTTTATTAGCAAAATTAGCGCTTTTTTTCTTTTAGTAGAAAACATACAACATGTACGCAGCAGCAAACAATCAAGTACTGACAATCAAATACACTAAAATACTCAGAATTACAACAGGACACATGTCCAAGACATAGCGTTGATGAGACAATAGACCGGTGACACAAATGACGAGGGCACACACACACACACAGCAACTATTAATAAACAGCATTATTATTGTTGTTGGTGTAGTTGTTGTTATAATTAGTAGTAGTAGAGGTACTAGTATCTACTTGATCTTGTATCTACTGTATCTTGTATTGTTCAGTTGGAGTCCATCAATATCCCATTTGCTGCTGGTACACATCCTCTAGCTGTTCGTCAGTTGTCAGGTTCTGTAATAATAAGAAATAATGTAAGCTCAGGAGTTCTCAGGTCAGGAAATAACTGATGAACAGGCTGCAGAAACTTGGCTGAAGAACACTGTACATCAGTATATCAATCAATCAATCAAAGTTTATTTGTATAGCGCTTTTAACAACTCAAGTTGTCGCAAAGCAGCTTTACAGGGTTTACAAGGTTAACAATACTATGGGTCCAGAACCCTAATGAGCAAGCCAAAGGCGACAGTGGCGAGGAAAAACTCCCTATGATGGTGGGGATACTGTCATACACAATCTTAACTTATAAAATACATTCATAGATGATCAGTTACCAGTGGCATAAAAGTATATGAGGTGTTTCTAAAACAATAACAAAGTATACATTTATAACAATGAATTATTATATAAAAGGTAATACAGTAATTAAAAAACTATATAAATTATTTAACAAATATATCAAAATAGTATCATTATTTAATTAATAAATACACCAATTTCTAATTTCTGAATAAAGTTGCTAGTGTGATCAGTGTCATGTGAAGGTTATGACTGAATATTGATCTTGTATAGGAATACATTCTACAAATGTAAATTACTGCAAATGGTATAGAAAGAAGAAATCAGTTTTTATATTCAGACCAACCACATCATTAGGTTCACCTTGCTAGTACCAGTTTGAGCACCATTTTTGCCTTCCAAACTGCATTAGCTCTTTGTCACATCTTTATGTCACAAGGTGTTAGAAATATTCCGCAAACATTTTAGTCCAAATTGACATGATCATGAACATCACACAGTTGCTACAGATCCATGATTTGAATCTCCTAGTCTACCACATCTAGAGTTAGGGTTAGTTTTAGGGGTTAGGGTTAGGGTCAACCACGTCCCAAAGGCGCTCTGTTTGACTGAGAGCTGGTGGTTGTGGAGGACATTTGAGAAGTGAACTCAGGATCATGTAATGTTCAAGAAATTGAGACAATTTGAGGACTGTGACATGGTGTGTTATCTTGCTGGAAGTAACTAACAGAAGATGGATACACTGTGGTCTTAAAGGGATGGCCATGGTCAGCAATAGTACTCAGGCTGTGGTGTTTACACAACAAATGAATGGATGAACTGACCTGGCCTTTTGAATGTCACAGCAGAAATCGACGTATTTCCAGCCACCTACTCTCCAATTTTGGTGACCCCCATGCAACCTGTAACCTCAATCTTAGCTCACATGAGCGCCACCTGGTGTTTGAAGTATTGTGTGCCCAGAGATGCTCTTCTGCATACCTTAGTCATGAGTGGTTATTTGAGTTACGGTGACTGTTCTATCAGCTTAAACTACTCTGGCCATTCTCCTCTGGCCTTAAACATCACAGAGGAATTGTTGCCCAGAGAACTGCTGCTAACTGGATATTTTCTGTTTTTTACTATTATCTGTAAATCTTAGCAATGGCTATCCATGAAAATCCCAGTAAATCAGCAGTTTCTGAGCAGCATGTGTAGCACCAACAGCCATGCAATGTTAAATATCACTTACATCACATTTCCTCATTCTGATGCTCAGTTTCTACCTCAGCAGGTCATCATGACCACGTCTACATGCATACATGCATTGCTACCATGTGATTGGCTGTCTGGATAATTGCATTAACGAGCAGTTGAACAGACGTACCAATAAAGTGGCCAGTGAGTGGGCTTGCTCGTTTCCATGGGCTTGCTCATTTGCTTTGAACACACTTTACATTCCAATGAGTCACTTCTTCATGAAATAAAGAACTGCTTCTTTATGCAATAGTGACACATAAGTGTGGAAAGAGTTGAAAGACATTTCTGCATGAAGAACAAGCCCTTTATTCATGGGTGAAGTCTTGAGAAAGACTTGCACTCAGCACACAAATGGGAACAATATAATGTGGGAAATGGAGGAAGGGTAGATGAATATATAACACAAACTTTTCACTGATTTCATTTCAGAAATGGTCTTGGAAAATGGGGTCTTTATTGCCAGGGAGTCCAACCTCCCCACTTCCGTTCTGCCTCTAGCCGCTGCTGACAGCTCTACCCACATTACACCTGATCTATGTGGCAACCAACCCTCCCAACTGTGGTGCTGGAGAGGGGTGTCCTCTCCAGTAGGCCCTACAGGCTCGTGACACTGATTAGTGTGTTGTCCTCTCTTCCTACACTGGCAGCACACCCGTCACTGCATCGCCCAATCATCTCCTCACGGAGCTCTTTTAGCAAGTAGCACTGAGCCGTTCACCACGGTGTGCCGGTGCTAAAGATGAGTCTCGCTGCCCCTGACTCTGATGTCTGCTTGGAGGTTAGTCAGCACAGAGAGCTGCCTCAGTTTCTCCACTAGCAGCATGTTCAGGAGGTGCACCAAATGCTCCAGCTGTGCAGCCCTCTGTAATGCTGGGTGTGCTTTCAAAACCATCATGCTCGGCTCTGCGCCAAACTGTGAGGCCGAACACATGAGCAGCAGTAGAAAATGTAGTCCTAAAGAGTAGTTGAGGGCACTTCAGAAACAACCAAACGAAGCAGAGGTACCAGAGGGCAAATCCTAAGAGATAACGTAGAAGAACAAACCAGATCGAACCAGAACAGACGTGAATAACACTCTGTATGCTTTCATCAAGTGTCGACAATACTTTGCAACAAGGTTTGTGATGGGAGGTCTTAAATAGTATATGGTAATGAGCAACACGACCCTAATAATCCGGAGAGGAGGATCTTTGCCATTGCTGTTGGGAATTATGGGAAGTGGCCGTGACACAAACATTAGATAAAATTTGATTAGAGTCAATTAGATTCAGCTTTATTGCTTTACATTACACATATAGAGGTAAAGCAACGAAATAATGAAGTATATACAGAATACAGGAATGTGGAAGGAGTCACGCTTGCCTCCTCTCTCTCTTTCCTGAAGTCCACGATGAACTCCTTTGTTTTGACAGAGGAGCGGTTCTTCTTAGAACACCAGGTGCTGTACTTAGTCTTACACCTGTGTTGAGTGAGATGGTGGTCGAGTAAGTGTGGCCTGACCTAACACGCTGAGGCCTGTTGGTCAGAAACTCCTTAATCCAGCACCTTAATCCAGGAATTTATAGCCAGATTTCCTAGTTTAGTGACTAACTTGGCAAGGATTATGGTGTTGAATGCTGATCTGAAATCAACAAACAGCATCCGTGTGTGTGTTATTGTCCTGATGTGTGAGCACAGTGTGCAGTGCTAAGAAGACTGTATCCACTGTGCTCCTATTGCTGCGATATACAAACTGATATGGGTTCAGTTTGGGTGGGTTCAGTCTTCAGGTGTGCCAGGACCAATTGCTCAAAGCACTTCATAAAAATTTATGTGAGTGCTAGAGGACAGTAGTCATTCAGATGTGTCGGGCTGGAGTGTTTCAGCACTGGCATGACGGAGGTGGATTTAAAGCATTGGCACAGCTGCTTGGGCAAGGGACAGGTTGAAAATGTCCATAAAACATCCAGTGAGTTGCTCCACACATGCTCTCAGAACACGGTCAGGAACGTCGTCTGGGCCAGTACACTGTGATGGTGGTCCCTGATGGTTTCACATATTGGATGGATGGATGGAGAGTATTTATGGATGAGAAACAAAAAATGTTGATCTGACTGTCCCAGGTAGGGGAGGGTAATGTTTGTGTAAACATGATCCAAAATATTGTTTCCTTTTGTATTGCAGGAAACATGTTGGTGGAATGTTGGTATTAGAATTGGGATTGGAATTTTCAGGTTAGTAGTCTGCTAATGGCTGTGTAAAGTTGGTATATAGCAAGGTTAGCATTAGTATCCAGGGGGATATAGACTGCATTTACAGTGGTGGAGATGAACTCCCATTGCAGATAAATAGATGTACACTTAACCATAAGAAATTCAAGGATAGCCAAGCAAGCATTGTTAATATAAATACACAGTCCACCACCTCTGGCCTCAGTTGAGCCAACTTATTATTTCTTGTTCCAAATATTTATTTTTCACAGGTATATAAACTTCAGATTTTAAGTATTGCCTACAAATAATTCCAAATGATTCAAGTTATGCTAACTTACTATATCTTGTTCAGATAATTTATCTTGCCCATGTATATAAACCTCAAAATGTAAGTTACATACCAGGAGTTCCAAGTTTTTTAAAGTTGTGTCAACTTTTTATATTGGGGAATGGTGTGGGAGCAAAAGGCCACAGACAAGTTCATTCTCATCAAGAACAGAAGTTTTATTCTCACCTCGCAAGAAAATTGGCACTCACAGGCACAATTAGATCAAACTCGAGGCCTTAACTAACTTGTCCTTGCACATGAAACACAGGGGGAGGTCATGAAGATGACTATGTTACACATACATGGAGGGGAAACTTGGATAATGCACATGTACATTAAAAAATGGACCGGGGTGACTTAACTAATAACACACAATTAATAATCAATAATATATAACACTATACAGACATAAACACCACATAAATACGCATAACATGGCCTGAGCCGCAAGGGCTCATGGGTAATGACGTCACCCCAACGCTACAATATTTTGTTCAGATAATGTATATTTCCATACCTGTCAAGTGTCCCGTTTTGGCCGGGAAAGTCCCGTATTTTACCGCTCTGTCCCGGCGTCATCCCGTATTTTTATTTTCCAGTATTTTCCCGTATTTTCAGTTTTCAATTGTTTTTTTTTTTTAAAGCATTCATGTGCCGCTCCAAACAGAATTCTGTCACTAGCCTCGCGAGAACTGCTACCCAGACTACTGCAGGTGGCAGTTCTCGCGAGGCTAGTGACAGAATTCTGTTTGGCGCGGCACATGAATGCTTTTAAAAAAATAACAATTGAAAACTCGCGGGTTTAGTCACATTTGTAGTTCAAAACATATTTGGGGTGTTTCTTCTTCACTTTTTGCCACTCCAAAGATGTTTTCGTCTCTCCTACAGCCTCGATTGCAGCTATATGCAAATAACCGATTATGTAAATTACGCGATTACGTCAGATACGGGAAATGTCTCGTATTATTAAATACAAAACTTGACTGGTATGTATTTCACATGTACATAAATCTCTAAATTCAATACTAAGAATAGCTAACTGAAGTTGGGTCATATAAGACAAATGACAAAACACATTTGGACGTTAATATTCAGTTCAGAGTAGCGTAGGTCGCTGCTTGCTGCAGGTGAAATCCATTTCAAGTTGTCCGGAGTCAAATTCTGGCAGAAATCACAAACCCCGCCCCGTTCTCAACTAAGGAGTCAAATTGAGCATGCGCAGAGGAGTTGGCCTGGCCTTAACTAGGGTTCAACTACAATTTGTATGTTTTGACAATGAAGGTTGTAAGGTCAGATCAACTTTTAACAAGAAACTCAATAAAGTAAGCCGATCTAATTACTTTGTTATAGTTTATGGTGCAATTAATTGTTTTTGGCTCAGCTAAACTAAAAATCATAGTAAGGTGAGCAATTTTAAGTTCTGTTTTTTACAGTGCATGGCCAGCAGGGTAAAGTTTAAAGTCTCCGGTGTTCTGGAGATCTCAGGAATGTCAACGATTGGTGATACAACTGTCAGAGTAATAGAGATCAATATCAATGAAATTACATGAAGGGAATGAGCGTCCTGGACAAAATATGTCAAGAAATGACAAATTGATTCTGGGAAAAGGATTAATTGGGATTGCAGTAAACATGCAAAAGCAATTGGCTGTGTAATTACAACATAAATTAGGTATGTCTGATGATGAATGGTCTTACAGTGTTGTGTTCTTAGCTTAAAGATGTAACACTATCAGGCATTAAATCGTGCTTTATTGTGCCTTTATAAAGAAGATTTTAAGGGCAGCAAGATGACATTTCTTGACAATCCAACTGAAAGCATTCATTCTTTGTTACTATGAAGTGCATATGCTCCTCAGAACTGAAACTGTGTATCTTTAGAATGTGTAGTTAGAAAACTTTGAGTTGAGCTTTAAGGATTAGTTGTGTTATGAAAAAAACTACTTCCTAAATATTAAGATGATAATCCCTTATTTTGTTTATTTGTCACATATTGTGCCACTTCAGTTTTCATTAGAAATGGCCAAAAAGGTAGTCTAGGATCCGTCTCAACCTTAGTCATCAGAAATGGCCCAAACAAGTGCACTGGCCCATGTGTGTTATATGCACAGTGCTGATACAGCAACTGTGCCCGTGAGTGGGTAAAGGGATCAGGGGCAGTGAGGCAAAGCCAATCTCCCTGCTGTGGTTAAGCAGAAACAGAGACAAAATGCCGTCACTTGAAGGTAAAAAAAAACAAAGGAGCAGGAATTCTCTGAGATCTGATTTTCATAGCAAAACACCAAAGGCATTGTCTGATTCAACAGGATCCCTGCACTCACCACAGAAGGGTCCTACACAGACTCCAAAAACAGGTGACAGTAGATCAAAATGTTCAGTGGTATGATACAAGCATGATGAGAACTACCTGAACCTGGATTTCATAGCTGATGATCAGATCAGATCAGACACTGTTATTTGTGTTAAAAGTATGTTTATATAATATGTTGTGTGATAAGTATTTATTAATGTTTAAATTGTCTTCCCTTTTGTGCATCATTCATTATACATAATTTACCTGAAGCCATGGTGCTGCTTATGTAGAGGGATTTCTTTCTAGCTCAGTCTCTCTCAGCAGACAAGCTCTGGTTGCAATCCAGTGTTTGTTGTTTTTCTTTAACCCAGACCCATTCTCTTCAGGGCCAGAATAACTCTATCTACAAAGTTTGACAAGAACTATCTTGGTGCATAGAGCTGGCTATTCAAATGGAGGGCTGTGTAGTATTTTTCTGTGTTAATTCTGTCAGTGCTCCTGAGGCTTGCACTCACTTAGGTGAAGTTTGCGTGATGTGCTTTGCACTCAGCAATCATCGACGACAGACTTCAAGCTCAAACTCCTGTCTCTGGCATGTGAAAGGACAGAACAGCCAAGCCCTGAAGTCGCTACTGTCTTCTGAAGTAAGCACCCAGCTCTTGAAGACTGTTCAGTTCAGCCAAACTCATTTTTCTTTTTTCCTTTAAGCACCATTTTTTTTTGCTTAACTTAACGTCTCCATAGCTACCAAAAGTTCACCACAGAACTCATAAAAAGTCAAAACCTACACTAATGTCTATACACACATTTATACATTTATCCTAGACCATCTGTTTTGGATTGCAATAAATACAGTAATTTGCTAAAACGTTTAATAATTGTTCAAGAACAATTAATGTGCAATCGTTTTACTCATTTAATAAATAAGTTAAAGACTTTCGGTCACTAAAAGTTCACACATCTGTGAATATGTTGCTTCCAAAACGGCTACTACATAGACTAAGCATTTCCATGGAGTCCAGCAGAACAATGTCAAGAGTCAAGCATAAAATGTCTGATGCATTTGACGTGTCCAGATACATAATGTTTTGGGCTGTCTTTTTTTTACTGAGGTTACATTTTTAGTTGTGTATATTTGGTTAGTGTGTGCTTTATGTAATCTATGTAGTATGTAGGTATGCTTTCTTACTTGTGCACGTACACTTAACCCTGCCCCCCCCCCCCCCCCCACACACACACACATCTTCCTGCTTGCCTGCATAACCATATACTTGGAAAGTGTAAACAGTTCCCAGTATTACACTGCAGGAGATGGAGTGAGAGGGAGAAAAGGAGAGAGCGCTATTAGACCCCTCCCACCTCCTCGTTTTCCCCCGGGATGCACTCTTGAGCTCTGGCCATCCAGGCCCTTACACCCCAGGAGCACTTCACACAACCCTGCGTCTGCATCTTCGTTCCCCAACCGGCTCTAAGAGGAACCGATGGATTGAGAGGGATATCCCCATTATTATGCAGATCCCGATAATACACTAATGCAAAATATAGCCTGCACCTTCAAAAAAAAAAGAGTGAGAGCACATTGTTCGGATTCCCTTCGTCCCAGCTCTCTGCTCGTGCTTTTCTCTTATCAGAACCCTGCAGGAAGGTTCTCTTCACGGGCCACACCGAGGCTTTGAAGTGTGGAGCCGATTTCCCTGGCGTATGTGCTGCTTCATGCAGAGGAGTCATCTGAGGGAGCTGGGTGACGCTAACTGTTTAGCTCTCCTCTTTAAACGTTTTCTTGCCCTTTTGAACAATGCACTTCATTATCACATTTGTAAACAGAGCAGAACAGCTTGGTATGACTTCACCCAAATGTATGAATAATGTGTGCGGTGGAATATAAAGGATCGTGCACATATCTGTCTCCGTGTCTGTCAGCGTTGTTTCATGAGACAGGAGTCAAAGGAAGCGCTGATGGTCCTTCAAAACACACCTGTTTCTTTCCACTCCCGCCAAGTAAAAATACCACATACTGCTGAAAATGTAAGACGTAAACCATTTCAAGGGCTAAGATCTAGGTCGATGTCCTAAACGTGTTCACCCAGGTCTTGTGTTGTTTAAAAAAATCAGGAATAAGAGGCTGGATAATGGGAACAAATGGCTCTCATGCTCTTCCCAGCTGAAGAAAATGGATTTCTGCTGAAAACAGCTGCCAGGACATGAAACGCATGCATCTGGCTCCTGATTGGCCGTCCCCGCGGAGGCCGTGGGAGGCTATTGCAGCCCAGTCACGGCCTGTTCAGCCTTGCTGGTGATGGAGGTGTAGTTGATGAAAAAAGGAGGATAGGGTCATCTACAGCAGTTCCTCTGGCTAAGATCAGACGACACCTTTATTCTTATTTTTGCTTTCATCTATTATTATGACAGGAAGCAACATGAAGGTTTGTTGCTCGGAGGGACCAAGCGCGTGTGAAACATCTTTTGAAATATGCTTTATTATTTATTGCATTTATTTATTTATTTAAGGCGATGAATCCAAATGTTGCCATTGTTCACACTAGTGACTACAGCGCAGTGCGTGTGAGGAGGGTGAGAAGACTTTCTTTTGTCTTGGTTTGATGGATGGCCTTTTCCTCTCAGGGAACTTGGAGGCTCGTATGGTTGATCCCTCTTTCCTTCCCTCAATTACTCATTCCTTCAATTAGTTCCAGCTGCACAGCTGTACGGCACGCATGTACGCACGCTCGCAAGCACATTCGTATGCGCGCACACACACACACACACACACACACACACACACACACACATTAATTCACACATACACTTGGGTGGACCACCATGCTCTTCCTAAAATTGTACACATGTCCAGACCCCCAAATCCTTCATTATCCATCTGAGTGAAAGATTTACTTTGAGTATGGAGTGGCACGATTATACAAGTCACTTACAATCATTTTCACTTCAGCAAACAGCAACTTGACATCGGACAATTATGCTGACATAAAGCTTGATTGGTGTAGCTGAAATGTTTGTAAATATTTTAGCCATAAATGGTGCACACAGGTGTTTGCATTGGCTGCGATTGCATGCTGTGCAAATGGGAGCGCAGATCTGAGAACGAGAGAGACAAACGCACTTGCAGCAGTGCGTTTAATGCCTACCTGTGGATATTACAGGCATATTTATCTGCACCTGTTGGCAGGCGATTTACCAGGTCATAGACTGCAAAGGCGGACCCTCACAGGAAGAGCAGCGGCTAAGGTTTACCCTGGAGAGTTGAGGGATGTTGCTTTGAAAAGGATTTGGCAGGTTGCGCAGTCTGCACTGACTGGTCTGGTCAGCCTACCCTGACACTCGTCACAAAGCAGAGCCATATTCAGCACTCTGTCATGACAGAATGCACTGCTTTTTTGTCCTGATGTTATAATGCAATACATAAGAAATTATTCATATTTCTCCCAAATATGAGCATGAGTAATGCACAAGAAATTACAGGAGTAATGTGGCAGAAATGACATGAATAATGCAACAAAAATCTTTGTGCATAACATCAATTGCAAAGTAAGTGGACCTAATAACAATGCTACTCAATCATATGCTGTTGCATATTCATGTTGGCAAGGGCCTAATGAACTGATGGTGCTGGTTTATTACAGCCCGTGTCAAAGTGACATCTTCAAAACGTTGGGAGGTTATCTGTGCTTCAGGATTTCATGATTCTGCTGACTGATTTAATTGATTTTCAAGCCTGCTGAACATCTGTTTGGGCTGAATTTTAGGCATGTAAAATGTGAAAATTAATGTATTTGAATAAAAGACTTAGACTTAGAGGGACATTTAGTTACTAGTTGCTAAAAAAATACTGTTATGTAACAGCGTGGTGCAAGTTGCTTACAGCCAGAGCGTATATGGAATGCTCTAACCAAGTAGCTGACATAGTATACAGAAACATCTGTGCTGAGTACAGGCTGGAAGGTCAAAGTGGAATACCCCCTCGAAGGTGGTGCAGAATGACTGAGCTAAAATCCTGTGAGATTTCCAGACACAAACTGACAAAATGGTAATAACTAGCCAACTGGAGAAACACAGATATTGATAGATGCAGCAATCTGAGGAGACAGCAACACCAGGAACAAGAAAAAGCTTGAGAAATGCCAAGTTCTGAAGAAAGAGCTATAGGAGACATGGAAGGTGAAGACAGCAGTGGTTCTTGTGGTGCTCAGAGCACTAGGAGCTATAGTGTATACACACACATACTGTATATACACTGAAACACCTGGTTTTAGACCACAATAATTTATTAGTATGGTGTCGGGCCTCCTTTTGCTGCCAATACAGTGTCAACTCATCTTGGGAATGACTTACAAGTCCTTCACAGTGTCACACCTGGCTCCGCCCCCCTCCCTGTCTGTGTAGCCTGGCTCCTCCTCCTCTAGTCTTTTCGGTTTCTGTTTAGTTCCGCCTCTGTTTTTGTCATTGGTTTCAGCTGTCGCTTGTTTGTGTTCGTTTGGGTGTGTATATATTCTTTGTTTTCCAGGTCTTCAGTGTGGGTCAATGTTGATGTCGAAAGTCTTTGCTTCTGTTCATGTTGAAAGCTAGGTTGTTCTTGTTCTACAGTTTGGTTATCTTTCTCTAGGTTAGTTGTCTGCAAGGTTGTTTCTAGTTTGTCATGTTCCCTTGGCTGTGTTCAGTTTACCTGGTGTTGTATATGGTTAGTTTTGGTTGAGTCACATTTCCTTATTGTATTCTAGCTGTGTGTTGTCCTGAGAGTTTGTGTTTAGTTTAGTAACCTGTGTGTTCAGTGTTTCCTAGTTCGGAGTGTATTGTATGTATTATGGTCTTCGTCTGTTTGTTCTGGTTATGTTTCGTGTTTGATTCGGGTGTCTTTGTATTGCCTTGTGTCGTATGTTTTGGTTCCTTGTGTATGTTCATCATTCTTATGTGCTTTATATAAATCAAGTTGTTTTGAGTTCATGTTCTGGTTTGATTAGTCTATAGTTGTCGTGTTTGTTCTAGTGTTTAGAATGCCACGTAAAGGTAAAGCGGTACGTGCAAACGTTACACGGTTAGCCAGTATGGCTACTTCAAATAGCTTTGAGTCCAGCTCTCCAGCGCCAGTGCGTCCGCTCCCTGACCACGTAACCACCCCAGCGATACACACAGTGGTCAGAGGAATTTCTTCTTGCAGGATAGTGGCCAGGTCACTTCGTGTTGCGGGTGGAGGAAAACGTTTCCCAACTTGGCTCAATAATATTTAGATCTGGTGACTGGGAGATGGGAGATGTTCAACTTCACTTTCATGTAAAAATGACAGGTGTTTCAGTTTCATTGTCCAACCCTTGTGTGTTATGTTTATGGTTTAATTGAAAGTGCGCAAACCAAAAACCCGTGCTATAGATCCAAATCGAGGATATAATGACCAGCGGTCAACTGGTACAAAGACAAGACATATATAGGCAAACAAACGACCCTCAGGTCAGACGGATCACGGGCTCCGCCCACCTGAGGGACGCACACGACGTAACAAAACAACAACAGCCACTGTGGACGGAGGCGACCGGTAGGGGGCCGCCTCACCGTGACTGACCCCCCCACCAAGCCGCACTCCCCTCCACTGGGTGTGTGGCACACAGCGGCTGCACACAAAACATGAAGGGGCAGGAAGGCAGGGACACTCCCCCTGCAGTCCAGGAGCTGAAACACAAAACATTAATTAGCTCACCTCCCTGGGCGGGACCCTGGACCGACTGGGCCGTCAACAACACAAAACCACACCCCGATCGGTCACAGGGCCCTCACGCCCTAACCAGCCTTCAGCCGGTGAGCCCCACAGGTTTCTCGTCCCTAGTGTATGTGTGTGTGTGCAGGTTACCTCCCCGAGGTGTGGCTACTTCACCTCCTGGAGCTACCTCCTCCCAGAGCTGAACCCTGCGTTCTGCTAGGGGTCACCCCAGCCTCCTGGGGAGCCAACCCCTCCCAGGGCCCCTCATCGCAAGGTGGACTCCTACACCCAACCCAGGAGCGCCAGAGACCGAGGCCCAGAGCACCCCCCGTCGCGGGCTGGGGAGCAGCCCCAAGGGCCTCCTAGTCACCCCAGGCAGGAGAAAGGATCTCCATCCTCAGCAGGAGCTTCTCAGACTGGAGCCCCATGGTCCCCAAACATCCGGGGGCCCCAGCCCTCTAGGGAGGGGCTCTTAATGACTGGGCTCCGATCACCCCACGACATAAGGGGGCTCCTGCCAGGTAGAGACCCCCACAAGGTCCAGGAACACCACGACACGGCCAGGGGGAAGCACCTGCACAGAAAACACACACACACCCAACCACACACCAACATAAAACACAAATGCGCCCCACCGACGCCCTCCCTGCCATACCCCGTGGCACGGGACCACAGCTGGTCCCCCCCCCAAACACACATTTAAGGGGAGGAGCATGCGTGGAATTACACGCAACATGTCACATGCACGCGAGGACAAAACACACACGCAAAGACTAGACAAACAAAACGGTGTACAAACAACGAACGGATGAGACCCACACATGCGCGCTCGGTTCAAACAACAGTGACGCGCCACTCGTGTTCGCAGTCGCTCCCCACATGAAACACAAGACAACACGGGGAGCGAGGCGACAGTGAGGAGCGGTATCAGCGTCACACACAAAACATTAAACATTTAACACCACGAGCACGCACACTGATCCAGACGCCCGTTCATACGTACACACTAACACCACACAAGACGAAGAGCTTTCCCAGGGAGACTGCCCTGGTCCTCGCCGTGCCACACACACAACACAAGCACGGAGGAGCTCTTCAAACAAACAAACAACAAACACGAAGAGTGTTCCCAGGAAGACAGCCCTGGTCCTCGTTGTGCCACAAACACAACACATAGGCACAGCGGAACTCTTCACGAAACACCACGCAGACAAACACTTACCACGAGACATGACCACAAACGAAGGAGAAAGAAAAAGAGACTGGCGGCTTCCGAAAGTGGCTGGTCATTCTGTGACGGGCAGGGTGATCGAATAAAAAGGAAGTGATCACGCCAAGTCTCAGGGAAAAAGGATGGTTTAATTGAAAGTGTGCAAACCAAAAACCCGTGCTATAGATCCCGATCAAGGATATAATGACTAGTGGTCAACAGGTACAAAGACAAGACATATATAGGCAAACAAACGACCCTCAGGTGAGACGGATCACGGGCTCTGCCCACCTGAGGGACGCACATGACGTAACAAAACAACAACAACAACAGCCGCTGTGGACGGAGGCAATCGGTATATACTATATTGCCTTGCCAAAATAATTCACTCAACCATCCAAATCCAAAACCATCAGAATCAGGTGTTTCAATGACTTCCATGGCCACAGGTGTATAAAATTACGCATGTAGACATGCAGACTACAAATGATTTTTACAAAAAAATTTTTACAAACAAATGCAGTCGTGAAATTTCCTCGCTCCTAAATATTCTACAGTCAACTGTCAGCTGTATTATAAGAAAATGGAAGTGTTTGGGAACGACAGCAACTCTGCCACAAAGTGGTAGTCCACGTAAACTGACGGAGCGTGGTCAACAGATGCTGAAGCGCATAGTGTGAAGATGTCACCAACTTTCTGCAGTCAATCACTACAGAAATCCAAACTTCATGTGGCCTTCAGATTAGCTGAAGACAAATGTGCAGAGAGTTTCATGTAGCAGCTGCATCCAAGCCATACATCAAGTACATTGCAAAGCGTTGGATGCAGTGGTGTAAAGCACGCCACCACTAGATGCTATAGCAGTGGAGACATGTTCTCTGGAGGCATGTGTAAGGAACATGCCTAAGGTCCATAAAGACATGGATGGCAGAGTCTGGTGTGGATGAACTTAAATGGCCTGCACTGAGCCCTGACCTAAACCTGATAGAAAACCTTTGGAATGATGTCACGTCTGGATCCATCCCCACTACTAGCTGTCAATCTATGTCATCCTGTTCCGTATTTCAGTGTTTTTCCCTGCCTCTTTGTCCCACCTTCATTTATACCCTGCACATTGATTATTAATCCCACCTGTGTATTGTATGAGTTCCTACTTTTTCGGTGCATTTAATCCCCATGGTGTCTAGTCTCCAGGTCGGTCATTGTTGGATGTTGCACTCTTTGTTGCGATGTTCATATTGTAAGTTCCATGCCTTCCTGGTTTCCCATGTCGCTTATATTTTCTCGTCTTTGTATATGTATGGTTACTTATTACGTGTAACCGTCGTATCTCGTTTTAGTTTGTTTTCTGTGTTTCTTTCAGTTGTTTCCGTTGCCTTGCTGTTTAATTCTTAGGTTTGATTGTGTAGTTCTCTGGTAGTGTATCCCTGTATTGCCTTTAAGTGTTTGAATGTTCCCCCTAATAGCTGTTCCTAGTCAGTACCAGTGTTGCCAAAAACGGCGCTAAAAATAACGGCGTTAGGTAACAGCGTCATTTTGTCAGTAACAGGATAATATAATTAATTACTTTTTCTGTCGTTACAACGCCGTTGACATTACTGGTCATTAAAAGAGGTGCGTTACTATATATTGATATACTAACAGTAATCCGAGCTGACCCCTGCCCAGGCTAGTGAGGAGTAACAGATCTCGACAGGTCACAGTTCTCGGTGTAACACCTGTTTAACTTAACAAGTCAGTAAGCAATTGGCTAAGGCAGTGTTATAGTAGCCAATCAGAGCCAGTGATGTTACACGCATGCCGAATCACACCAGTAACACACGACACAAACGGAGAAGAGGCAGAAATGGCGAGTCAGGAGCAAGCCAAAGAAAAATGATAATTTTCAAGGTGGCAATATAAACATTATTTCAGAAAATACTTGAAGTTTCTGAATGTCTACTAGACTGGGTATTTGATTTATTTAATTAAGAATAGAGGTTTTATTGTTAAGTTTACTTCTGTTATGAACAAACCATTTGTCTCAGGTTGAGATAATTTAATTTGATAGATGTAAATGCACTTTATATAGTGTAACTGTTTACATTTGCTTTTTTTTTTTTTTTTACAAAGATTTGGGATTTTAAAGGATTTTATCCTGCACTGGCCTGTTGATGTGCAGTAAATATCAAAAGTTAAACACCTTTCTGATCTACTCATTTCAACTAACTGTGAAAACTGCTTTTTCAAAAAATCCTTATTCATTCATTCATTCTTAACGCTAAGTACTTTGTAACCTCATACTTACGAACGTTCTTAAATTTATGCCGGTTTCCCAAAAGTCTTCGTAACCTACGTCGTACTTAAACTCGTTTGTAAATCTACGAGTGGTCTGACCCTGTCGTAACTTGCTAAGTTGTTCTTAACCTGAAGTTCACGTGCAGTTCTGTCTGAAAAATGACAGAGGCCGCTGATTATCCCTTTAAAAATGTTCCGAACTACGCACGCTTGTGTGTCCAAACACGAATCCACGAACAGTTAAATGTAATTTTGAAAAGCGTAATTAATGCCGTTAATGGCCTGCCACTAATTAATATACATATATAAATGCAGACGCTCTTTTTCTATCTGGAGCCTTTGGCTTTCAATAGAAATTAATTCCTCGCTGCATCTACATTCATTGTCAAGAGCATATGAAGGCCTTTCAATATATTGTGCAGAGGAAGGGCCAGTCTAAGGGCCAGGTTCTGAGTGTTCGCTGTATGGATCGGCTTTTGACCATGGACATCATGTAGGGAGGGGCCAGTCCATTTTTGGCTTTGTAAGCAAGCATCAAGGTTTTATATCTGATGTGTGCCACTACTGGAAGCCAGTGAAGAGAGCGTAGCAGAGGAGTCACGTGTGAGAATTTGGGGAGATTGAAGACCAGTCGTGCTGCAGCATTCTGAATTAGTTGTAGAGGTCTGATGACCTGTAGAGGAAAACCTGCAAGTAGGGAATTGCAGTAGTCCAGCTTTGAGATGACTAGAGACTGCACAAGCACTTGAGTAGCTTCCTGTGAAAGGAAGGGTTGTATTCTCCATATGTTGCAGAGGAGAAATCTGCAGAATCTGGTCAGTTTTGAAACGTGTTGAGATGGACAACTCGTTGTCCAACGTTACACCCAGGCTTTGTGCAGTTTCTGATGATGTTAACAAGGTGTTCTCGAAGGAAACTGCGAGGTTGTTGTGTGGGTTTGGGGTTCCTGGAATGTACAGAAGCTCAGTTTTGCTAGGGTTGAGCTTCAAGTGGTGAGCAGTCATCCATGAAGCAATATCTGCCAAGCATGCCAAGATACGCTTAGAAACCTGGATGTCAGAATGAGGGAAGGAAAGAATTAGTTAGGTGTAATCAGCATAGCAATAATAAGAGAAACCATGAGACAAAATAATGTCACCAAGGGAACGAGTATATAAAGAGAAGAGGGCCTAGGACTGAGCCTTGGGGGACACCAGTGGAAAGTTTACATGGATTGGATGTAGATCCTCTCCGTGTTACCTGATAGGAACAGTCTTCAAGATATGACTGGAACCATTTCCAAGCAGAGCCAGTCACACAGAGGCTAGAAAGAACAGAGAGGAGGATGTTGTGGTTGACCATGTCAAAGGCTGCAGAAAGATCTAGAAGAATTAAAACTAATGTTAGCCTTGGCAGCATGGAGCATCTCTGTCACTGCTTTAAGGGCAGTTTTTGTTGAGTGTGCCCGTTTGAAGCCAGACTGATTAGGATCATGGAGTTGGTTCTGGGTGAGGAAGAGAGATAATTGATCATAGACTGCTTGCTACAGAGTTTTTGATAGAAAAGAAAGAAGTGATACCGGTCTGTAATTGTTCATGTCAGAGGTATCAAGTGTTGCTTTTTTCAGGATTGGTACCACCCTTGCCATCTTGAACACAGTAGGTACATGACCTGAAACTAAGGAGTTGTTGATGATTGCTGAGATGAAAGGAAGGAGTTCTCTTGACATATTCTGGAAAAGAGTGGAAGGAATTGGATCCAGTGGGCATGTAGTAGGATTGCTAGAAGTCAGAAGTTGATGTGTCTGAGGAGAGAGGGGAGAAAGAAGCCAAGGAGTTGAGTGTTGGGTTAGAGATAGTAATAGGAAGGTTGGGAGCTGGGGAGAAGGACTGAAGGACTGCTGCAATCTTCTCTTCAAAGAAGATGACAAAATCTTCAGGAGTGAGAGAGGATGGAGGGGGGGTGAAGGAGGGTTAAGGGGAGAAGAAAAAATACTGAATAGCTTGCGTGGGTTGCATACAGATGATTAAAATTTCTTTCTGTAGAAGGCTGATTTTGCTGATGTGACTTCCAGTGAGAACTTTGAAAAGAGAGATTGATATGAGCGGAGGTCTGAATCTAGGTGACTTCTCTTCCACCTCCTCACTTTTTTAAAGTAATGTTCCCAACACTGGTCAGTACCTATGTTCCCGTTGCCCTGTTCTGTTCCAGGTTTTCTGTTGGTCCATGTCCCTATTCGTGTCCCCGTCCATGTCCGTCCTGCCCTTTCCCCATGTTTTCACCTGTCCCCAATCCGGCATCCTCTGTTCCCTGGAGCCGCAAGACCTGTCAGTTCTAGTCTTCCCCAGTGTCCCGTGACCCGCAGTACAGTCCCATCTCCTAGTGTCATGTCTCCGCCTGTCTCCTTGCCCGTTTCTGTGTCTCTCCCCTCAGTTGTCCCTCTGGTCCCAAGTCCCGCATGTCCTACCTTGTTTTCTGGTTCCGCCATCCTTGAGGGTTCTCCCGGTCGTCTGTCCCGTTATGTTCTGTTATGTTCCATTCCTGTCCTGAGTCTATGGTCCCCATCCTTCTCTGTGCCCCCTGGATCCCCACTGTATCCTAGTTCCCTGTTTTCCCCTGGTCTGTCTTCCTTCATGTCGATCGTTGCATGCCCCGGTATGGCATGCTTACAGTGGCAGTCATTGTTGGATGTTGCATTCTTTGTTGCAATGTTTATATTGTAAGTTCCATGCCTTGGTTTCCCCAGTCTTCTTGGTTTGATTGTGTAGCTCCCTGGTAGTGTTTCCCTGTATTGCCTTTAAGTGTTTTGATGTTCCCTCCTTTGGATTGTAATGTGTGACCCCTCTTCTCCCGTCAATCATGGCCCTGTTGGTTTTGTTTTCTTTCCATGTGCATTCTTACGTAGTTTCCACAACCTTGTTCAAGTTTAGTATTTAGATGCCTGTTTTTGTTTCTTGAGTTGCTGGTGATTGTTTTCCATGTACTTACGTCTCAGCAAAGCTTCATGTTCAAGTTCTGTTCGCTCTTAGGTTAAAGATTTATGTTTAAGTTTTGGTGTTTGTTCTTTGGCCATCCCTGAGTGTTATTTTCAGTCCCTGTGCATAAGTGTTATACTGTGCTCTTTTTCGCAATTCTCGGGTTTGTCATTTCTTGTCCCAGTTCATAAGTGTAAATGTTATACTCTGTCTTGAAGTCAGTTCCTCGGTTAGTCGTACGTGTTTTCGTAGTCTAAGTTGTAAGAGCTATGCTGTTGTATGTCGCAGTGTTTCGTGTCAAAGTCATTCCGGAGTGTTATTCTTAGTCTCTGTTTGTTGTTTGTTGATTTTGCTTTAACTGATTTTGTAAGTGTATTTAGCGTTTAGCAGTTCCCTGTCAAGCCTGTGTTTGTCTAGCTCCATGTGTTCTGTATTCCTTTAGATTTGGTGTCTAAGATTTGGTGTCTAAGTTTGGTCTGTCAGTCGGTTATTTGTCTCTCATTCGCTCCTCCGAGAGCTCGTGTATATTAAAGCAAATAGATCTCTCCCCGCTATTGTGTCCACCTCCTACTCTCCTTGAGTCCTGTACATTACATGGTTGTTCCTTGTTCTTAGTGTATCTGTAGCCGTGTGTGATTGTTAGCCTGTTCCGATATCCTGTATGTTTTTCCATGCCTGTCATCATTGGATTTAGTCATTTAGTCAACATTTAGTTGTCTTAATAAACCTACTGATACCTGCACTTGCGTCCCGCCTGCCTAGTCCAAAAGTAACAGGTGAAATCAGTATGTGACCTCACAAATGCACCTCTGGAAGAATGGTCAAAATTCCCCATAAGCACACTCCTAAACCTTGTGGACGGACTTCCATGAAGAGTTGAAATTGTTCTAACTGCAAAGGGTGGACCAACATCATATTGAACTCTATGGATTAGGAATGGCATACCACTTAAGCTCATCTGTGAGCCAAGGAAGGTGAGCGAATACTTTTGGCAATATAGAGTATGTGTGTGTGCATATATATATATATATATATATATATATATATATATATATATATATGCATTTGGTGGTGCATTTGGTGCATCACCTGTGCATTTGTATTAGCCGTTAACGGCGTTCGTTAATTTGATAATCTTATCGGGCGATATAAAAATTATCGCCGTTAATCTATTCTTAAAGTTGGGTTGGGAACTGGGTCAAAAACTATGATGACTTTCAACTTGATAGTTTAGCTCGGCTGTATTCCTAACCAAATTGCACAGTAGGGGCGAGAACGAGTTTTTAAACCTGTGAATTACAAATCGTACGTGTTTTTACATGGATGCAGCCACGAAGTCACGCAGCCACGAAGGTTTGCTTCATGGAAAATTCATTGTTAGGAACGTAAAGTGTTACCGGAGCGGAGCTCGGAGCGGTCGTTTTCTGCATGGTCCTAGAGCTAGATTCGTCGCTATTTAAATATTTCTTTTTAACCGTTAAAACTACAGAGGACCAAAACTGACTTTTGAAAAAGTCCCCCCCGTCCGTGAGGTTAAATGTACTAAATGTTGGCTTACATTTCAAATATCATGTTTAGCTGAATAAACATGTTATTTAATGTACAGTAGCCTATGTAGGCTTACAAATTCATGTTTAACTGAGAAAACTGTTGAACACGAGTAGCCTACATTTTATTGAGCATGTTTTTTTTTTTCTTCAAGTATCAAAGTAGAACAGCTTCCTCAAGCAGTCATTGATGCATTTTGGAAACAGGAGATGAGCCCCTGGTCTAATGCACCCTCTGTATTAAGAAACCCTATCTCAAAAACTGACTTTTAGTCATTACTTGGGTAGCACGCATATGAGCCATTTTAATATAGATTAATCTAGATTAATCTAGATTAATTTCAAGATTTCAGTGAGATTAATCTAGATTTAAAAAATGTATCTATGCCCACCCCTAATATATATATATATATATATATATATATATATATATATATATATATATATATATATATATATATATATATATATATATAATATATGCGCTGCAAGTGGACCATGGGTGTGTTGGCTGATATTAAAACACTGACAATAGAAAGAATGTTCCACTCTTGAATTACCTATTGGAAGTTTTCTAATAAGAAAGACCTCTCCAGCTTAATTTAGGGTTGACAAAAGCTTGAAACACGGGAAGCGTGACTACTATAAATAGAATATTAAATTACAAGTGAATGTAGGAAAGTCTTTATTAGGACATTAGGAGAGAAAAAGCAAGGGTTGTAATTATGAATTGTTTGTCCAAGACCCCAGCGGATGTGGTATGTAGAAATCTGCCATCGACTTTGTAGATGTCCCTCTAATTAATCCCAGATTGTTATGTTCTGCTGTTGTACATGTAACACAAGGACATTGGGTTACCCATATTCAGTCTGGGCATGAAACAATGCCATCATATGCTTGCAATGGTATGGTCATGTACATGGTATCGTGTCATGTGCATGGTATTGTGATAGAACTAATGCATATACAGTAGCATCTCAAAACATATAGCTTGACATATACACTATACACCAGGGGTAATCAATTAAATCTTTCCGCGGTCCATTTTTGGCGGATAGCTCAGACCTTAGGTCCGGGTCCGCGGTGGCGAACGAAAGTTGTTGAGCGGGGGGCGAACGTAACACGTAAATTCTCCGGTTTAAAATATAGTCTCCCGTTACATTTTTTTTGGCATTTTGGTCTGTATCCAGTTAATCAGGAATGTGATTGGGTCCGGACAGGACGGCGTTCGGGTCCGGATCCGGACCGCGGTCCGCCATTTGGTGATACCTGCTATACACCATACTTTCTATATGGCTTCTCAGCATGCAGTTAAATTGGAGCAATCAAAAGGTGATATTATGAAGCACCTCTGATAGGGGTCTATTCATGGCTCTGAGATGTTCTGGTTCTCTAAAGATAAGGAACAGTTTTCCCCTGCTTGCCTCCATGGAAGAGCAACTCACCTCCAGCAGAAAACAGTACTGGGGACTTGGGCTTGAGGAAAATTAACAAATACTTGCAAAATGCAGAATGGGAAAGAGATTTTCTATTGCAACAGACAACAATTCTCAATAACTGCATTCCTTTTTTTGTTAATAATCTACATTTTTCATGGGTGTTGATGTGTGGTCTTTCATAATAATTCTAGAAAATGAATCTTAGGAATGATGAACTGTTATTTTTGGACCAGAGACTCACTATATGTATACATATAAATAGGAGACATGATATTGATTAAACATCACACCAATGACCACCAGTGTTGCGAATAACGCCGTTAAAAATAACGGCGTTAGGTAACGGCGTCATTTGTCATAACGGCATTACATTTGTCAGTAACGGGATAATATAATTAGTTACTTTTCCTGTCGTTACAACTCCGTTTACGTTACTGGTCATTAAAAGCGGTGCGTTACTATATATTGATATACTAATGCGAGCGGTCCGCAGCCCAGGCTAGTGAGGAGTAACAGATCTCAATAGATCACAGTTCTCGGTGTAATACCTGTTTAACTTAGCAAGTCAGTAAGCGATTGGCTAAGGCAGCGTTATGCTAGCCAATCAGAGCCAGTGTTTTTACACGCGCGCCGAAGCACGCGAGTCACACGACACAAACGGAGAAGAGGCCGAAATGGCTTCAGGTGCAAGCCGAAGAAAATTGAGCATTTTCAAGGCGATATAAACATTATTTAAGAAAATACATGAAGTTCCTGAATGTCTACCAGACTGGGTATTTGATTTATTTAATTAAGAATAGAGGTTTTATTGTTAAGTTTACTTCTGTTGTGAACAAACCAGTTTTCTCAGGTTGAGAGAATTTAATTTAATTTGATAGATGTAAATGCACTTTATATAGTGTAACTGTTTACTCTTGCTTTTATTTTCTTCTTTTCAAAGATTTGGGATTTTAAAGGATTTTATCCTGCACTGGTCTGTGGATGTGCAATAAATATCAAAAGTTAAACAACTTTCTGATCTACTCATTTCAACTGACAGTGAAAAATGCTTTTAAAAAAAACATAATTAATTGGCATATAACCTTTTTTTAACTGTAACGCAAATAGTTACTTTCCCTGGTAACGAGTTACTTTTATTATAGAGTAATTCAGTTACTAACTCAGTTACTTTTTTGAACAAGTAGTGAGTAACTATAACAAATTACTTTTTTAAAGTAACGTTCCCAACACTGATGACCACATAATTTAACCGAAGCTTAATTCTCTCGACTTTTCTGATTTTTTCTGAATCATTGAGTCATGCTTCTAGCTTTGAAATAAAGTTTTCTATGATGGAAAAGCACTGACATCAGTGATGAGCCTGTTTGTTTTAAGAGGATTATTACAAATAATCACTAATGAAATCACTACATTTCATTTATCATAAATGTATCACTTTTGCAAGGTTGAATTGAAAGATTTGCTTAAACAAAAATGCTGGTGTGGCATATTGAAGAGCACTTAACTCGACACTTAATTACCAATTTTTCCATTTTCAGCACAAAGGCTGAAAATGCTGACAACACTCCTTTGCAAATGAATTACTTATTGATTCTTGAAGGTGCTGTCATCACCTCTCCCTTTCTAGACGAGTATACATGGCTGTATAGTTAGCTAGACAATTGAGCTTACTGCTAGCATAAGTGGCAATGCTGAAAAGTACTAGTAATATAAATCTAACCAATAAAGAAAACCCTCTAATTCTCAGGTTATAAGGTATAAGATAATTGTAATGTATGGCTAAAATAAAATGCCAGGACTTGTTGAATTCTGAAGTTGTATTCTTCACTTCTCAGCACCTGTGCATTTGTATACTTGTAATGAGTCTCCAGCCATGGGTAGTTCATCTGTACCATGGGGAAGCACCTAACATCAAATACCACAGTAAACACCTAAGCAGGAACACTGTGACAGGAAGAGGCTCTGGTAGAAAGGGAGTTTGTGCGGAGGCTCTCAGTGGCACTGGGTTTTGTTTTGCTCTAAAGGTGTCTGGCAGTCTCTGCAGGCAAATTTAGGCTCCAGTTCAACCTTCGCCTCCTGAGAACACATTTAATGAGTACCACATCTGTCAGACAGTCGCTAAGAGAGCCATACTGACATACACCATTTTCTCAAGCAAAAGGCCTCTTTCAGATTCATGTTTGTGTTTGATTATATCTATTTATTTACAAGGGTGAGGTTGGCATTGTTAATGCCTTCCAGTTTGTATTTCTTTTTAAAATGTTCACTTCTTTATGGCCTGAATTTAACTTCTTCCAGCTTCTAAGACAAGGAAAACACAGCGTTGTATTTCATGACATTGGAGACAATCTACTACACTTTGTTAATCAACAGTGGAAAAGAGATCAGATCCTAGATTTTTTTTTTTACTTAAAAAAAAAAAAAAAGAATCCTATGTGATGCACCCAAATCATAGATGTTTACCCACAAACCTATTGAAAAATGTTTTAGTCAAATGTAAAAAATATACATATCCTGCACATAACTGGAAAAAGAGGAGAAGGAATAAGCTCCAGTTCTTTTTTTTTCTTGTGGAGAAATCCAAAAGACAACACAAAAATAAATACTCAAATCACAGAAAAAAACATAAAGCAATTTCTCTTTTTACTTTATAAGACAATTTATTAGATTAAAAAAAAAAAAGGATCTCTGCAGATGTCATCATGTCTGTAGATGCTGGCATGAGCCTGTGGATTTTAGTATTTTGTTGAGGGGAAATAATGTTTTCACAGTTTGCTAGTGGAAAAGAGGCTGCCTGTTATGAAGTGTTGTCCTCAGGGCCCCTGATGGGGACACGGCATTGACCTGCTGTATTAGTTACGCTCCAGGCCTGGGACCAAAGGCCTCGGAGCCTTGCATTTCATAATCAAGCTGCTTAATTGCACGCCCTGAATAATTTTCCTTGGTAAAGACATACCAAACAGATTACAGGTCATGAGTCCTGGGGATGTTTTTCACTGATGCATTTTCACTTATACTTAATAATTAAAAGCCATTTATAATGAGAAATAAATTCAAAGCAAATGACAAAAGTAAATATCTTGTGGTCTCTATAAAAATATTTGCACGTAGTAATGGGTTAAATTGGCATGAAATGAATGTCATGTGTCTATTTCAGATATGACCGAAAACACAGAATATGACTAACACGTACTCATCACTGTCAGATTCATTCATTTGATTAGCCTGTTATTTTTCTGGAATGGCATGACAATATATCTTTTCCAGACAGGTGGAAATAAATGCACATACACACACACACACACACACACACACACACACACACACACACACACACACCATGATGTGAGTTATGAGTCACCAGCATTATTATTAATGGACATCTCAATCCTTTGTAATTCTTATTTTGGTTTGGAGGTAAAACAAACAGTTAATATGACGCATGACTATACAAGTCATCCAAAGGCAATTAAAGTGATGTCCCCATGGGATACAGGGATATAAATAGGAAGCCCAGAATTAGCCCACAATAAAGTCCTTTTATTTTATAAGCAGTTCATTGGTAAACTGGCTAAAAGACCAAAATTTTACCTGTACCTGATTGCAATCCGTCTAACAGAGCTAGTATGCCAGATAAATCTACCAAGATTTTATTAGTCTTACTCTGCCTACCTTAGTCATAGCCCAACCTTCATCAAAAGGTTTTTATTGCCCCATTGGACATAACACCTCAGAGTTCACCTCCTACATCACTCTTCTCCCGTTTCTCCCTCACTTACAGAAACGTAACTGCTTACAGAGAACCGCAAAGTACCTGACACCTGCACACAGGTCTCTCTCAACTCCCCTGCTCCATTTTAAACTCCTCTGCTCCCTCCACATGTGCTGTGGCACTGGGCCTGCTCACAGCTTCCTTCATGAACCTCCTGCATGCTCCACAAAGCCTTAATTACCCTCCCGCCCAGCTAATCCGTTGTGCTGAGCCACAGTGCCTTCAAGGACTTCCTCTTCATCAAAACAGCCTGGTGGCTACTCCTTTTTCACTGCACCCGGCGGAAATAGTGATACTTGCAGTGGTGGAAGACAAAGTTGGCATTAGACCGTGCTTGTGAACCTGCAAGGAGTCTAATTTTAAAGTCTAAGCAGAGCCCAGAGGGGAAATGTCAATGGTTCGAGCAGCATGCACTAGCTTGGTGGCCATAATCCCGATTTCTGACTGGAAGTGTTATTTAAATATGTGCCCTTGTAAGGTCACGCTACCAGGGTGAAGCTATCTGTGTGACCCTCCTGAGAAAAGGAAAATACACCTTTTCAAGTATTAAATATGATGACTTTGAGAAAGGCGCCTTATCAGACTCTGTACAAAGAAGGACAGTTGAAGCTGAACAATGCAATCCTGCAGCTACGCCATATCAATGTCATTCACAATCTGTTCCATTAAGCTTGCAAACTGGAATTAAGAACCGTCTGACATTGCAACACAGTAAAAGCATTGGGCATTAGAAATCCCAATTGAGTATTGCATAATAAAATGTGCAGATGTGGACATGAATATAAATAGGCAGGACACCAAAATTTCACCTTGTGCCTAATGTCCTCCTACACATCCATAAACATCTACAATAATATGTATAGACATGAAAGTGTAATGTTATGCCTGCAGTTCTACAATGCTTTGCATTTTAATTCTATAATGCTTTGCATTCTAGAAATGTAGATGCAGATATGACTAAAATGTAAACATTTTACTATGATTTTCTTTTTGGTTTACATTAAAATGTTTAATAAGCAAAAAGCACAAGCTTGTAGTGCAGATTAGGACACAGTAGTTGTTACCCTCTAGGTTGGTACATGATCATATACCTGTAAGAACATAAAGCAATGTATGCTTAAACGTCCTCAGAACACTGGCAGCATTCCCTGTATTACTGCCATGAGATCATTCCAATAAAATCCTGATGACCTGTTTAGGGCTTCTCTTTCTCAGATCACCTCACCACATCAGCATGAAGCCATGTGTTAGCGATTCAAGTTTACCTGCCATACTCATTACAGAGATATCTGTGAAGTACAAGACACTATAAATTGGGAACATTTGGTAGACAAAACGACTTCAGTGTCCTTCATTAGAATAATGCTTCTCGTTAAAATCAAAGGCCTAAAACAAGACGCTTTCCTATTTAATGGCTTTGTTCTCTCCTATTCTGTCCAAACATACTGTTTTGTTAAAAAAAGAAAAAAAGAAAGAAGAGAACACTCCTAATGTGCTTTAATGTGTTTGCTTTCAGGTTTTATTTTGGCTGTTGCACAAGAAATTTGTGGAAAATGGATATGGAGATATTTGTGTTTTTTAATGTGTCACACATTTCAGGAGACTCTTTTCTTGTTCAGTAGATATCACCTTAGTCACTGTGATCACTGTCATGCACTCTGCACTGTGTACTGTGATTTCTTTCCTTTGGGTTTCAAATGCCTTCTGTACCATGCTGCTCAGTTAGTGGAAGCACATGGGATTCACATCCTTATGAACACGCCAGAGCCACTAACATTTAATCACACCTTAAAATTGTGTAGAACATTGCTGATTCTCTTTTGATGAATCTGCAGATACTTCATCTGCATAGGTGCTTCAAGTCTCCCATTTTGAAGCAGAAACTTTAGGAAGTGTAATGATCTTACATATCACTTTGACCAAATGCAGGACACTATATCACCCTTGCGTAGACTATATCTTGAGAATAAGGAATATGGATATGTCAGACTCCCCAAATATGTTAACATATTTGTTACTGATTCACGGCTTGTTAAATTGTTGTAGCATTATTACAAAAAAGGAGAATAATTAAAAAAATTTAGCATGCAAATGTTTTAATTCTTTCATCTAAAATAAAGCCAGGAGACTGCAAAGTTAAATCACTAAAATGGCAGAGACTGATTCTTTTACAGATTTCCTTTACAGTGCCATTAATGCAGCAATGTGCATTTAAACTTTATGTATATGAGTGATTTGGGTGTCAACTTCCTCAAATTGCTTAACCTTAAACGACTAGAGGCTTTCATATGGAGTTGAATGCTGCTGAATGTAAATGCAGGATTTAAAAAGCAAATTTCACTCACATATGTATAAACTACATTCCCCTTTGTATTATTCAAGGACAAGCCAAGCATCAAGATTCATCAGAGGTGATACAACAGCAGTCTAAACCTATACACCTACAAATAATGGACAATGTCTCAGGCTTCGAGATGGAGAAGATAAAGAGTATAGACACATCTGGGCAGGGTCACTCAAAAGCTATTTACACGCCTGTGCATAGAGAAACAGATCCATAAACCTAGCCAGCTGTTCCAGCTATGTCAGCGGGCTGCCTCTGATAGCAGATATTCTATGCAGCAACATGGTGCTTCTCTTAGACCTTGAAAAGCTGACTCCGACAATGTATCGGATCACAGCTTTACACAGTGCTTTCTCTCTTTTGTCACTGTTTGTGCCTTGAACTAGAGTGCACTAATATGAATTTCATAACTCTCTACAGCTATGAAGAACACTTAACACGGAATGATACTGAATAATCTCACGAGACATAGACATCATACTGGTGTATGTATAAAACATAATGCCTGAATCACTCAGGACTGAGCACAGAGGCAACATTTGTTTACAGTTTCTGTAGTATTTAAAGAGTCAGTTATATTTAAATGTCTCTGCTTTGAACCTCAGTGTGTTTCCACATCCTTTTTCCCGGATCTTCCAATGGCTGACTTTCATTATTCATTCTACGCTTTTCCCTACTCTTGATTTCCATAGTACACACCACATAACATCCAATTTGCTTCTGCCCATTAATCTCCATTCGTGAACACTTTATAATGTTTTGCATAAATTTACATCTAGTTACATTCTCTCTTCTGCACTTCCATTATATCCATTTTTATATCCATTCTTAAACCATTTTCTTTTCAAATTATACATTGTACAGCAATTATTGATCATCATCATCATCATCCCAGACTGTCATTCTATCATGCGGTGGTTAGGGAGCCAATCTTGTGACTGGATGGTTGTGGGTTTGAATCCCAGGCCCAAGGACATGACTGAAGGGCCCTTGAGCCTGCTCCCCTGGCACTGGGCTAGGGTGCCACAGCCCCCTAGTGATCACTAATGTGCACTTTTTAAGTTGGCCTGTATATGAATGACTCGTAAATGTATTTTTTAGATAATCTTTGACTTTTGTACAGATATGCAGCACAGGACATCCTCATAACCTCATAGGTTATAATTATTCAATCTATATTTTATCAATCTTTAATTATACTGCCAAAGGTTTCTCAAATGAGGATTATCAGACTGTGAGACATCATGGATGATGAGGGCTCTATTGATGTGGCTCCTACAGAGACCCAAACCTGTTGAAACTCAGCACTGTATAAAAGTCAGAACAGATATGTGATCTAAGACAAACCATCATTTGGAGAAATAGCTCTCCAAAAGTAATAGTGTAGTCGATGATCACTGGAGCCTTTTGACAAGGACTTGTAAAGAAATGGTCTTTCATAACATTCATAAAGCATTCTGACTCTGAACATTTTGACTCTGAACATTCTGACTCTGAACTGTATTTGCTGTGATGTTAATTAAATATTTGTGTGAGGAAAATTATTAAAAATAAATTTACAGAGAACAAGGATATTGTACTTTCCAATATGAATTATGATTGTCAACTTTTAACCAAGGTATGATTGGTAACTTTGTTGTTATTTAATGTTGACCTTTTTGATTATTTTTTAATAAAAGTTAATCAATACTGTAAAAAAACTAACTTTGAGTTGCCATTCAAACAGCTTTTTAATAAATATTTTAATATTTCACCTAACAGGCATAAAAGCCATCACACAATTGACATGCATTAGTCTTTAAAAACCTTATACCGTCTTCGGATCAAATTTTACCAGTTTTCAAGTTCAGGTTTGTAAACAGCACAGTTTGCTTTTTTGTACTGGAACAAGAATTCACAAGATATTTCCAAGATACAAGTCAATATCATGAATATGTTTAAAGACAAACATCGGCATCGTAATCTGCTTCCTAATTCCAGGATACTAGGAAAGACCAACAGGCAAAACCATCATCACCTACTTATTTATTGTCCCAAAGTGCACCAGAACACTGGATTTTGCATGCAAGATATAAAAAGTTTCCCCCCTGGACCCCCATGGAAGGTTAGGCTTCCTGACCCTGGGTTCGCTGTCCCAGCTCTAGCAGTACACAGCATTTCTTCACTTCATTTTTAGGACTATACCACTAGTTATAAGTAGTATATCAGTATACTTCAACCTTTACGTTTTTCACAATGTGACTTAAATGTTCATAATGCAGTGTATATGCCTTAATTATACAACTGACTTTTGAGTAATGTCAAATATTTATGCATTAAATTACCTCACTTAAAAAGCATATCATCATATATTTTATATTTTTATATATTTTACATTAAGAGCTAAATACAGTACTACAAGACAAAAAGGGAGATTACATACAAAAAATGCAAGTGGTAAAGCATAAAAATGTAATGTTAATATTTTAGGACTTTTGTATGAAAAACTCAATGCACTGTGGAAAAACAGTGGCACGAGTTTCATCCTGAGGGATCACTGCTCACACCAGCCAACCTAACACATTATATGAGTAGTGTAAGCAGGGATTATTGGGGGAACATGCACCCCCTCCGCTTATGAGTTACCCATAATAATCTTTTGGTTGTTTAAATCATACACAGGAGATTTCATGCTGGGATTTGGTGTATAGTAGAGATAGTACGCTCTGCTATGTACACCATTTTCTGAGAACATCCTACAGTGAAAAAACTCATAAAAACAAGTTTTATATCATTTTGAGAACGCCAAGAAACACTGTTTTTCTGAAAATATAATATGAGGGGAGGTTTGTTTTTCTGGGTGAATTTTGACAGATTTATTGCAGCATATGACTGCCAGGGAACTTTTCACATTACTAACTTTTTATACGTCACTACTGAGTTTGCATATTAGTAAAAGTCTCACCTTTCCTCCTCATAGTCTTTTCACTTGCCTTGCTGGGCAGTTCATCAGAATATTTAATCTCTTCTTTATGATCATGTAACATCTGGCTTTCTAGTTATTCAGTAAAGCTCTTGTGTCTCATCCATAGGGTGGCACTTTAGCTGGATGGGATGTGCCTTGGCACTCAGAACATTCAGGTGACATTTTTAATTATCAATAGAATCAATTAAGGTGTGAATAAATTATACACCTGCACCTTACTTTTTAGTCTTGAAAAATGCTTTATTCATGGACAGATCAAATTACATGTCCACAGTATTACACAAAACAAGACAACAATTTGTTTATTTGAATGCATGCACTACACACTGAATTGGATGGTCACTCAGATTTTTGTCTCCTGTGTTTGCATTCCATTTCTTAGTTAAGTTGCTATAAGGTCATTTTCACCCCAATTGAAATTAGTCATCTGCATTTTCCCCTTCTGTGCAGTCAGAACACACACTAGTGATCACTAGTGATCACACATGTGCCCAGAGCAGTGGGATCACCAGGGAGCAGTTGGGGTTAAGTGCTTTGCTTGGGAATCAAACCCACTGGTCACAAAACCAGTTCCCTAACCACCAGACCACGACTGCCATTCTTACCAGTTTCTTTAATTAAGAGGGGGATGGGTTCTTGTGTTCAAGGCAGTGGTGATTTATTTTTGAATTCTTGCTGCAAATGTTTGAGGCAGAAATTCAAAACCCTGATCTCTCACTTTTTCCTCTTGCATTAACTTGTTCTTGCTTTGTCTTAACATCTTCCAGTCAACAAAACTCTCTGGTAATGTCGTTTTTTATTTAGTGAGAGATGTGGTGAAAAAAAGCCCCATGGAACTCCAAGTATACATGGTTCTTAAATCACAGCTGCAGATTATCTCTGTTGCAAGTATAAACATGGAAATGGGATCCACGTAGCGCACAAAACTAAAATCCACAGGATCAAACGACAAAAGTTCATGCGTGTAGACCACATCAAAAGCAATTTTTTTATTCAGAGCAATTTTCTATACGCAACTCAATGCCCGTGCTGTTTCTCACACAGCACTCCAGGGATGATGCGATTGCAGGGAAACTCACCTCACACACTGGTGCTGTTGGCACGTGGTGCATGTGTGAGCACAAAGCTCTCCGTGCACTGCTGGCTGCTGGTGGACAGAGAGCGGCACGGCGACCTCTGGAAGCGGTTCCTCCTGTTGAAATAACCCGCGGTGGTCCAGGTCCTTTGCTGCTTTCTAAGGTACTCTTTATAGTTCTTGGTCAGGAGAGTGTAAAGGAAAGGGTTGATGCAGCTGTTGCTGTAGGTGAGGCAGGTGGTAAGGTAATTGATATGCTTGGCTTTGGGGTAGAGGACCATTTCTGTCTTGAACTGACCCAGGAGTTGCCAGATCCAGAAAGGCAGGAAGCAAGCCCAGAAGAGGAGCACAATGGTGAAGATGAGATACAGCACTTTGTTGTTCGGCAGCCTCTGGGTCTGCTTAAAGGTCTCCGTCTGTGAGATCCAGTATGTGCGGGCCAGACAAATGTAGAGGTAGCCGATTATGACCCCTGGAGCCACGATGCTGGTGCAGAAAAGGGATGTTATGTAGATCTTATAGGAAAGAGGACTTAGTGTGGTCTGACACATGGACCTTTCGGTATTTAACTCTACATCAATGATCATAGGAAGGGTTAGGATTAACGAGGCTGACCACACAAGCAGGGCAATGGCCTTCCTGTAGCTCTTGGAGCGTTTCACGGTGTCCAGGGGCTTGAGCACGGCAAAGTAACGTTCCGTGCTCATCACGGTCAGAGTGAAAATGCTCGCATGCATGGTGAGAAAGTCTGTGCTGATTAGCATCCGGCATCCTACATCACCAAAGTACCAGACCTTCAAAAAGTGAGTGCACACTACAAAGGGAATAGTGAGCAGGTACAGCAGGTCCGCTAGGGCTAGGTTGACTATGTATATGTACATGGAGGCCGCAGAACGCATGGAGTGGCATGTGACCACCAGGGTGTAAATATTTCCTGACACACCCACCACGCACATGAGGGATAGGATGGTGCCAATGGTGAAGGTGGCAGCCATATCCTCCGTGGATACTTCCACTGGTGTCTCGGTGCCATTGGGAACTCCATCCACCATTGCCACCAGGGAGTCCACTGACATTGTGGTCATGTCTACATAAAACCAGAAAAATCCACACAAACAGCGAATGAAGAGGTAGAAGTTATTTGGAGTATTTTGGAAAGTCTGAATGTTAACAGCACAGTTTGCTGAATACCACTGCTACTGCATACTTTTATTTAATTAAGAAAGTATTCATAAAAACATGGAAATCCTTTAAGCAATTTGTCAGTCTACAAAAAAATTTAAATGTGCATTTATTTTAATCAAGTATTAAAATTCCATTAAAATTGCAGATCAACATTTTGGCCATCCTTACTAATTAGACAACTCTACAGACAGAAGAGATTCTTTGTTTGCTTCCTAATGAAGTCCTCTTATCAGATTATTAAACAGAATATTAAACAGAATAAACAAAATATTATGGACAAGTGACCCAAAGAGTCAAAAGAAAATGTCATCTTAATAGCGTAATGATGTCTTACCTTGTTTTGATCCCACAGAGTGAATGGCTCCCAGGAAAGAACAGTTCAACATTTATAATGAGAGTAGTACACCCTTAATAAACTCATGACTTCTCCCCGGAGTTTATTCAGAATCCTTGCCTACAAACAAATGCTAGCACGCCACGTGAAATATTTCCAAACAATTCTCGAATCCAGTTCACACACTGAAAAAAAAGGGATGACTAAAGTGTTGCGTAGTCTTTAAACGAGTCAGAGGCGGTGGGGTTGCGGCTGTACAGAAGAAACTTCTGCACTTCTTCAGCACATCACCTGTTCCCTCAGCAGTCCTGATGGCAGACGTCGCAGAGCATTCGAGTTTAAAAAAAAAACCCATAAATATGAAAGAAATAGGAAAGGTAATAAAAAGGTAAAAGGTCTTAGTTGAATTCACCCAAGGAGACAACCACTTTGAGCTACAGCTGGATTTTCCACTGACGGAGTGTAGGTCTATGAAGGGAAGAGTGAGTGAGAGAGAGACAGAAAGAGAGAGAGAGAGAGTGCTTGAGAGAAAGAGAGAAACTGAAAAGGGAAGGGAGGGAGAAGGAGCAAGTCAGGGAAAAAAGAAAAAGAGGGGCTTGGAAAAGAGGAGAGGGGAGGGAGAGAGAAAGAGCGATAGCTGCTCACACAGTAACACAAGGTGGGAGGAGAAATGAGGGTGGGTGAAAGGGTGATCATGAGAAAACATATGAGGAATGTGAGAAAAAATGATAAGATAACCTGGCAATAGATTTGCTTGCTATATCATGTGTGCCCACCAATACTGTTACGTGACTGGAGAATGCTACACCGTGTGCTCAAAACCTCATTCATTAATCCTGAGGACAATCATAGCTGGCTGTTTTGTATGGTAGTGGTGTATATTATTTAATAAAACATTTGAATTCCATTTCTTACCACTTTCTTTAAGAGATACCAAAAAAAATCTCCAATTCATACATTTGTAAACCCTGCTCTCTATATAGTTGGTTCTGGGGAGATGGTAATAGTATTGTATGTGATATACCATTATAGCATGATGGAAGAGTTTTAATAATTTAGAACAATTCTCTTGCACCAATAGATGTTTCTTTAGTGCATGTCATGCCAATTACTGGAATTTTTTATAGAGGAAAATTCCAGTTGCCATAGTGGAAATTTTGAGGCTTTTCATTAAGCTTAGTTTAATGTATGTATAGATTTCTATTAGCCTCAACATAAGGATTTCAGGTAGGATTTTCTATTTTATGAAACTGTGAATTCTATTTTATTCATAACCCTCATAACATAACCCTCTACAGGTGAGTGAAGGCATTGACAGCAATGAGAATCATAGGAATTTTTATGTTCTTGTCCTCGTGAAATTACTGGGAAGAATAACCATGTTGTTCAGGCAAGCTGAATATGTTTTATTTACTACAAAAAGTGACAGTCATGATCTTTGTTGCTCAGTTGCTCATACACTACAACTACAAAACAGAGCTTGCTATTACTGACCAAAAATGAAAGATATCAAACACTTTTTATAATATATTTATAAGGATATATTTGTATGTATAGGGATATTTTTAATTGCCAGCAGCTCTTTAGCTACCAGTTCCCAAACAATCAGAAGGCTTCCGTTCTTGAACATTTCTTATTCAAATTTAAATCTCAATTTTCTCATTCCAGTTAAGGAAAATACAAAACAGTAAGCCAGCTTTATGAATGACTCCTTAGGTTTATTTTAAACAGACAGAAACACACATATGATCTGTTCTTAAGATGGTGTAGCACTTATGTCAAACCCCAAAGAACTAAACAGTGCTGTTGGTCCTGAGCCTGTCCATGCCTAGTAATCAAGGAAAATGTCAGTGCAAAATCCTGAATGTTCATTTGGGACTGTCAGTCAGACCTTAAGGTAAAAGCACGTCCAATATTCGAGTCCAATCGTTGTTCCCTTTATCTGTATGAATCAATTATTATGTATGTCTACGGTGACAATGTGGAGATTTTATTCTTAATAAATAAAAGTGTACTCGCAATGTTTTCTTGTGTAAATGTAGCACTTGTTTTGTGAGAATATTGAGTTCAGGCTCTTTCCTCCAGCTATGACAAAGGTCCTGTGTTAATGCCAGATCAAACATCACGTCAACTGAAGGAATTTTTTTGCCCTGAGTTTAAATTTTTGAATGTTTGTGCTTGGGCTCCAGACCTCTGAGAGCAAAACCGAGATTGCTGGATTATCCCATCACTTTAAAAAAGCAGAGAATGTTTGAGAGAGAAAGAGAAATGGAAAGATAAAAATATAAATGATTAGGCTATTTTGCTACCATTATGATTAAAAGTGTGCTGGTCCGGCTTACCATTGCTGTTTGGAAATACAGCCAAGCAGTTCTAGAGATGAGAGAGAGAGTTGGACTCATTTTGGAGTGGCTGGCCTTAACCCATCAGGATATGGCTTGCACACAGGTGGGTTGTATTGCAGTAAACTGTGAGGCCTTAGCTGAATGAAATGTCAGTCACTTTTAACACTTATGAATATGATGCGAGTCTGGCCATCCCCGTGTGAGACAGAATGACTTAATCATGATTAAGATTATATAAGGTCATTCATTAACTAGATTTAATTCTCAGATGCTCATACTGACACAAAAATTAGGAGACTTTCCTATCAATATAAATTGATAGGAAAAACATATATGTAAACATATCTACCCTATTTAGCATTAAGGGAAACAATATATGAACATTTTTATACAAGAATATTTCTGATTACTGATTGATATTGCCATTCGACTTTTGGTCTGGTGCGTAATCATCTGGTAACATCAAAATTTCATTCTAGCTTCTTTGATGACACTGGTGTTTCCAGATCACATTCTAGGATATTTTAATTCTTGCACTCCTGGGTTTTTCTAGTAGCTGTCTTAACAAAGATGTGCTCCACAATGACTGAAAATTCTGGCATTTATCTTACCACAGTGCTGGATTTTTTCTAATTACTTTAAGCCATGATGTCATATTCCTGCACACTCATCTGCTGTGCTTCATACTACCATCACTCCTGTGTCAACCTAGACCACTGCCCACAGGACGACTCACTGTAGGACAGCACTGATCACTTTAGTGTTAAGTACCTTTGAGTCTGCGTGTGTGTACAAGTCTTCTCAACAGTAACTACAATCTTTTAGTTACACAGCGAATTGTCCCTCTTTTCTTTTTCCAAAATGGCTGTCCTCGTACCTGAGAAATACTGAGATGAGGAGAGACGAGGAGAGATGAGTTTTTGCTGCTCTCCACCCTGGGCCAGCCACCTCATGCCTAACCAGCTATGGATGAAACACATATATATAAAAAACAAACAAATATGACAATTATTTATCATTCCCATCACTTCTTTGTTTATGTATCTATCTAATTATTCTTGTCTTGGTGACCGGCGTTGGCCAGAGGAGGATGTGTTCACCCCCTGAGTCTTGATTCCTCTCAAGGTTTCTTCCTCATGCTCTTAGAGAGTTTTCCCTTGTCACTATTGCCCTTGGCTTGCTCAGTGGTGTCTTGAATTCAGACATTTGTAAAGCTGCTTTGTGACAACTGTTGTAAAAAGCATTATATAAATCAATTTTGATTGATTTGATTGATTGATTTTCAAAATAAATAATTTAAAAAAATTAAAAAAAGAAAAAAATGAATGAATTGGGTATGCCATATGTACAATGTAACACCATGCTGCCCTCTAGCACTTGAAAGGAGAGAAGTGCGGTTAATGTTGGCATACCACCAACAACCATTTACTCCCTCTGAAGCTGCTTTAAAATGTGCTCAGCCTACAGTCTTGATGCCCATTGCAAATGTATAGAATTTGTTTTTCTGCAGACCAGTATTGTGTGAGAGTTTGAACTCCCTGTAATGCAGCACAATCAGCTGAACACCTGAACATCACATTTATTAATCAAATCTAGGAAACCTTGCAACATGACACATTGCATAAGGTAGACAGGACAACAAATAAAAGTTTGGTGACATCTGCACTGCCAGTAGATGTTCGTGGGGCGGTCGCATTTGGCTACAATTTGAATGTCACCCAACAGATTAAAACCATGTGGGCGTGAGAAAGAAAGGACCAGCTTGAAGGGGTGTTTTTGCATGACTCTAGGTCTCTGCACAGCACAGCAGGTTACTGCTTTCATTAGGAAGATGTACAGTTGTGTCGTCCCTTTGCTGTGTAGATAATTCCCTTTTCAAATCCACTAACAAAATTACTGACTCAGCATGCTACGACGGATCAGATAGAAGAGGAGAGCTGCTCGAAGAGCAATGTCTATTAGTGTGTGAGGTCATCTATTTTTGAATGTTCCTAAAGAAATCAAGCAGATAGACACCAGCGATGCTGGCAGCCGCCTCTAATGGTGCCTCTCTGTGCTGTCCACAACCCCCGGCGCCAGGCACAGTGCCAGGTGCTCTCACTCACTGTTTCAGTGGTTCAAAGCCTACAGCACATAAATTTTCACCAATACTAGGTCACACAGAAGTGACCTAAAGAACTAAGTGTTTAGCTTGGCATTGACTGAGCATTCACAACAGGATACCATCAAGGGAAATGAAGACTGACAGAACAATAATAAATAGTGGTTCTGTGGGAGAATGCAATGTTATGATGCCAGAATGGTAGGAAAATTATCATTACAGCGTCAGCCATGACACAGGCACTTACCTGCATGTACAGTGATTTTTATAGTCACTGGTCTAGGACTGGGTTTGAGCCCAGTTACCTCTGTCTGATTAGTGGTGAGCCCTTGCACTCGGGCAGATCCAGATTCGAGTGAGGAAGGGAGTTGGAATTGTCTGGAATTACAGTCTCCTCTACGTTCGGTACCTGGTTTCCACAAATACTGCTGTGCAAAAATCCTCAGTGCCAATAAATGTAAAATTAACATGAATGCCTACTGCACCATTATTAATAAGGTCCATAAATTATGTTTGTGATGTTTATTAAGTGTCATGCATCACAAATGTTCCCTTTCAATAATTATGTATACTGATCAAAAAACTAAAATGTTGCTCAGAGATTTGAACAACTGAAATATAAATTCTAACGCATTGACGCAAGTCTACAATTCATGTTTACAGTTTAGAATTTTAATCTATACTTTCATTTGGTATAATGTTCATTTGGTAAAAATGTAAATCTGAAGCATTTTGTGATGGTTTAGATGATGATGAAAATACAGTATGTATAACCTGCTGTACTGTGAAATGTCCCAGGCCATCCAAATTAAATAAACTACAGAGAAGATTTAGACTGATGAGAGACTGATGTGAAGGGAGAAACACATCTCAGCCCTCTATCAGGGAAACAGTAAATTCGTCAAATTCCCCAACGCGCTTTCTTTTCTATGCAAGTTGCCTCTATGGGCAACTGAATGGCTGCTATATTGCAGAAGCAAGATTTAGGAAGCTTGTCACGGAAAAAACTCAAAATATTTAATTTATAGAATCAAAAGCTAGCAGCCACTGATGTGAATTATTAAAGTCAGTGAGATTAAGTCAGTGACATGGTGTTAGAGATCCTCCCAGAGGACAGTCATTGTGTGTGCAGCTTTAGCATGTGAAAAAGACTGGGGACTGGGATTTCCTTGGCCCAAAGCCTGAATAAAGCACTGATCCCACTATTGTCTAAACCCACTTAGAGCAGAACATATACACATATTATGCACAATTAAGATGAAAATGAACACTTAAATGACACATCGGATGTCAGTGAAAAAAAGAGTCATGTTGAAAAGCTGCAATAATGTAAATTGTGTACTTTGTTAAGAAAAAAAATACATAATAATGTTCACTGGATCTTGAGTCCACCTACACAGTGCTGGGCTGTGAACCAAAGATTTACTAGAGGATGTTGGATCACTCATGCCAGGTAGGTATTTCACCAAACTTGATCTACGCAGCGACTATAACCTGAGCACACAAACCAGATTCCAAAAAAAGTGGGACACTAAACAAATTGTGAATAAAAACTGAATGCAATGATGTGGAGATGTCAATATGTTATTCATAATACAACACAGATGACAGACCAAAAGTAAATGAGTAAATGTAACATTTTAAAGGAAAAATATGTTGATTCAAAATTCAAAGTGTCAACAAATCCCAAAAAAGTTGGGACAAGTAGCAATAAATGGCAAAAGTCACACAGTGTGACAAAAGCCTCCTTGAGTTTTTGAAACGCCTGTTCAGCCTCATTAGTCCATCTCACTCGTATTGCATTTCCTCTCAGTAAATCCATTAAAGGCTTGTTTCAGGTGTTCATTAACATATATTTATAGGAGTTGTAGCCAACCTACACGGCAGGGCCATATATTTATAGTGGCTTGTACACGTACTAAAGGCCATTCGTTGCCTTCACAGATATGGCTCAGGTTATACACGCTGCGTAGATCAAGTTTGGTGAAATACCTAGCTCCCCTGAGTTGTTCTAGCACTGCCGGTACTAATGGCAGGGGGTAGGGTAATTTCGTCAAGAGGGAATTGAGTCCTCGATAATTAATCTATGCAGAGTTCTTGATAATCTATGGTCTCAGCCTTGTTTTTCTTCACGGAGGAGGAGGGTGGAATGTAGCCTTGTGCCAATGCCTCGCGAATGTACTGTTGCATCACGGTTTCTTCATGCTGGGAAAAGGGGTAAACCCTCACTTAGGGGGGACAGTCCCTTCCTTAAGTGGTATAGCGCAATCCCAATATCTATACAAAGGTAGTTTGGCTGCTTTAGTAAGTTTAAAGACCTCCGCTAGATCTTGGTAGGGAGCAGGAATAGAATATGAACACAAAAAATTAGGTCAACAAGCTCTTTATTCTGTTGGTCTCTCAGTCATCAACTGGGTTGTGGTTCCTAAGCTAGGGTAAACCTAGTGTCAACAGTTGTGCAGGGGAAACAAACACAAAAAGGGGAACCTTCTCAGCGTGAGTGCCTATGGTGAGGTGAATAGCAGGTGTGATGTGAGAAATAAACACTGTGCCCACAAGACCGCCATCCAGTGCCTGCACACAGAGTGAAGGCAATTCCAGTAAGAGTATTTTCATCTTTAATGCAAAGTCTTGATCGATCGGGCTGTTCGCTGCCCCGCGGTTGAAGATGGCTGAAAAACAAGCAGAATGACCCCGTTGTGTGACCTTGACATTTAGTTTGAACAAACTACCACCAGAAGGTGTACTCTCCGAGCCACTCTCTTCTGCTGTGGTATGTATCTGTGGTGATTTGGCGATACCTTGCTGCATAGGCTCTGCTCGGGTTTCTACTGGAACGGCATGCGATGTGTATGTGCGCAAAGACTGCATACACGCGCCAGACCACCATGATAATGTCTATTAAGGCCAGTTTGTTCAAGCAGGTAACTGCCGCAAAAGCACGGAACTCAATGGTGAATTCTTGACCCTTGGTGGAGCCACACTGCCTTCCTTTATGAGGTTTTTATTAAAAACCACTTTTAGTTTGTTTTTGAACTCCTCATAGTCTGTCACTGAAAATGGCAAAGATAATATATTATATATATTGCATAAATATATATTTGGAGGCCATTCGAGTACGGTGAACTCATTGTCGTGTTCAAGAAATCAGTCTGAGATGATTTGCACTTTTTGTTGTAGTGATACATTGATTGATTGATTGATTGATAAAACTTTATTGTCCATTAAAATTACATAAAATGGAAAATTATCTTTGGCAGTCTGGCAGACATATACATACAGTTACACAAGTACATCTTCTGCATAGCTTCTCTGAGATTGTCGGGATTGGTGTTCCTGCGATAGAGAAGCAGAACTTCTCTACCGCTCTGCCTCTCTTCAAGACCAAGGATCTTGATTTGGATGGTTTGAATTACATCCTGGCCCATGTCATCAAACTCTCCAGTCATGCTAAGAGCCATCTGCCTCCATGCAGGTCGTCCATGAAGGCATGAATTGGTGGTTGGCGGACCCCAGACTTGGACTTGGGACCTCTACACTCTGGATCTGCAGCTTTCACAAGCATACTCATTGCCAGGGTAAATAGGATCACTGAGATGGTGCAGCCTGTGATGAATCCCCTCTTCAACCTGTGCTACTCCGATGTAATTGACCCTGCAGAGACCCTCAGACAGAAATCTCCATAGTACTCCAGGATGATGTCTTTTACTCTGCCTGGAACATGGCGCCTCTCCAGAGTCTCAAAAACCAGCTTGTGTTGCATTGAGCCATAGGCATTGTCCAGGTCTATCCAAAGCACCACCAGATTGCCCTTGTTCTCCCTGGCCTCTCTCAGGAGCTGAGTGTGTACTCTAAGCACCCTAGTATACCAGGGATGGCCCCTTTCTGCACAGAGGCGTCGATGTTCTTCAAGAAGAAATCAGCCAGTCGCTTAGCAACAACACTGAAGAAAATCTTCCCTTCAACACTGAGGAGGGAGATTTTCCTGAACTGGCTGATGTATTTGGAGTCTTCCTCTTTTGGTATCCATACACCTTCTGCAAAATGCCACTGGCGAGCTGTTTTGCCCTTCCTCCAGATGACCCTCAAGATTTTCCAGAGGCGATTCTGCAACCTGGGACAGTGCTTGTAGACCTTGTAGGATGTTCCACTCGGTCCAGGTGCTGAACTGGCCCTAGCTTTCCACACCACCTCCTGAACTCCTTTCAGGAGTGGCTCCCTCAGATCGAATGCCTCAGCAGGCTCTGTTGGTGTTATTAGGGCCTTGCACTGACCCAAGTCCTGATCTCGGATAGGGTCGCTGAAGGTGTCGTGGAGGTGTTTGTCAACTTCCTCCTTTGGGCAGTCTAGGCGTCCACTGCAACTTCTGACCAAAGAGTCCCTTCATGAAATGAAATGGGTTGTTGATGAAGGCAGCCCGCTTCCTGGTCCTCTCCCTTTGCCACCTACTGTGCTGTTCTGCTGTATGTAGCACTAGGAGCTTTCTCCTGAGGATGAGACAGAGCTCTACCAGTGGTCAGCGCTCTTCTTGGTCAGCTGCCTTGTGCTGCTTCTTCAAGGCTTTGAGCTCTTTCCTGATGTTGTGGATCTTGGCTGCTCTCTGGTTTCTGGTGTATGGTTGCTTGGCTGCCTTTTCCTGCTCATAACCAAACCTTTCAGCAGCCATGCTCACTATGATGGTTGTCAAAGTTTGAAGCCTTCTCTCTACATCCCTTTTGGCTGTTGCTTCCAGTACTCATCAAACTTCTGCCACTCTGCTGTTTTAGAGGCTTGAGGCCAATCACTGGCACGTGGCATGCTGGACCAGCATCAGCAAAAAAATTATAAATGAATATAAATTATTATATTAATGTATTATACTTTCGCGAGCAGCGGAGGCGTTTATACTTGGCGATCGATCGCAATATAATACTTAATTTGTGTCCATTTACACCTCCCCTCCGCTAACAATTTACACTGCACCCCCCCCCCTTGAAACAATTTAAACTCAATTTAAACAATGAGTCAATCACTACAGACTTCATGTGGCCTTCAGGTTAGCTCAAGAACAGTGTGCAGAGAGCTTCATTGAATTGGTTTGCATGGTTGAGCAGCTGTATCCAAGTCATACATCACCAAATGCAATGCATGGAGTCAGCTGTATAGCACCACTGGACTCCAGAGTAGTGGAGGCATGTTCTCTGGAGTGATGAATCGCGCATGTCCATCTGCAAATGCAATGGAAGAGTCTGGATTTGGCGGTCTGACTGCATTGTGCCAAGTGTAAAGTTTGGTTGAGGGGGGATTATTGTGTGGGCTGTTTTTCAGGAACTCAGCTTGGCCCCTTAGTTCCAGTGAAAGGAACCTTGAATGCTTCAGCATACCAAGACAATTTGGACAATTCCAGTCTCCCAACTTTGTGGGAACAGTTCGGACTTGGCCCCTTACTCTTCCAAAATGACTGTGCACCAGTGCTCAATGCAAGGTCCCTAAAGACATGGATAGCAGAGGCCAGTGTGGATGAACTTGACTGGCCTGCATAGAGTCCTGAACTCAACACGATAGACCACCTTTGGGATGAATTAGAGTGGAGACTAAAAGCCAGGACTTCTCGTCCAACATCAGTATGTGAACTCACAAATGTGCTTCTGGAAGAATGGTCAAATATCCCCATAAAGACAATCTTAAACCTTGTGGACAGCCTACCCAGAAGAGTTGAAGCTGTTTTAGCTGCGAAGGGTGGACCAATGTCATATTGAACCCTATGGATTAGGAATGGAATGTCACTTCAGCTCATATGTGAGTCAAGGAAGGTGACCTTTGGCAATATAGTGTATATAGATAATGATGATTTTTTCTGTCATGTGTGCGTGTGGTTAAGTGGATGTTTAGAAATCCTCTATTGACAAAAGGTTTAGTGTTTATCAGAAGCATCATACTTTCACAGCTAATGATGGACTTCCAAAACATACTTCAATTTTGTTTATCTCTCTCTTCTTATATATATATATATATATATATAAGTTATGCTCATAGTAGGGGTGGGACGTGTAACGGTTACAGCTACGCTGTGCCTTTAAGGGAGAGATAACTCTTGTTCATAGGGGGTGTGTCTTTGGGGAGGATCCTGAAGAGAGAGAGTGAGATATAGTAGAAGTCCCGGGGAAGAAGACGGTATGCTTGTACAACGGCTTTAGTCCGTACCTTCCTATTCTGTATTAGTGGACTCTCTATTACTACAGTAACACTGTTGTGAGGCTCAACGCTGTTTCATCCGTTTATGTGTAATTGGGTAACAGCCGTGTGACCTGGCTTCATATGGTCCGTGTAGCCAATAAACCCTCATGCTGCCCACCTCCGAGTGTATGGTGTCCTGAATGCTGACGGCTAATGCTACACCACACGACTTCCAGGCCTGGAGTTTCATGTTTTCCCCGCACTGAGGGTGAGAGTGTTACAAGTGGCGCCCGAACATCTTGTTAGAAGAACCAAGAACCCTCGGTGAGTGAGTAACGCCGCCTAAAGACTACCGAGGCACCTCCGTGCAGCTAGCGGGAAGCTAACGGCTGGCGCGACGCGAGTTAGCCGGACGAGAGTGATCTGCTGCTGGGGACGAAGAGACTGGCGGCCGCGTGAGCATATCGTGGAGGTATCCGTGTGTGTGGTGAACTTCCTTCATACGAGACTGTCGGTTGAGTTGGAGTGGGAGAAAGGAGACCGTTTCACGGAGTTACGCTGACGGTGAATGGACATAATTTCTTTCCCGCGCAGTGTGCGAGTGAATCGGCGGGAACGCGCGAGACGAGCGGTTTTTCCTCCTGCACCTCTCTCTTATTGTGGGACTTTCGGACTTCGCGTATTATGATTGGAATGGATTTTGACTGACTTTTTAGAGAGAGTTTAGACAGAATTTTGCTGTCTCATTTCACCCTGGTGGAGCAACGTTTTTTTTTCTTTCTTTCTTTCTCACTACTTCCCTCCAACTCTCCCAAGCTACAGCAAACTGAACTTTTCTCCACTATCTTTGCGCATGCGCTGTGTGCAGCACCGGAGTTCCTCCGTGTTGCTGACTTCTCAGAACTGACACACAAGAAGCTAAGTTCCTTATTGTGTTGTGCATCGGTGTCAAACGTAAACTCAGACTGTTGTAATGTTCTGTTTACAGGGCAAGTAATTAACCTAGTTTGCATTTTCAAAAAAAAAAAAATAATAAAAAAAAGTACTATTTTATTATTTTTTTCTACGTTGTTTAGCACTCCTTAACTATACAACATGTTTAGTGACCTCGACCCACAGACTGACCTTCCTGACCCTGAGACTGCCCCCAGACTGAGGTTACCACAGCAGTCCAGCAGAGGTCTAACTGAGCAAGTCCAATCACTGAGGTCTGAGGTAAGACTTTTACAACAATGTTTGTCAGACTCGTTGGAGTTACAGAAAAGCATGCTTGAGCAGTGGGGCCACCCAAGTAGCAGAGTAGAGATTGATCATCATACTGGGTGTGTCACATCCTCAACACCTTATACAGTGCCTGTACCAACGCATTCCCCCACGGATAGATGTGCCGCCCAAGACCCCCAGTCTAGTGGCGCTTCTTACACTTCTCCACAGTGTCTTGCAGAAATGAATAACACTTCTAGGATCCTGGCGTCTGTTCTACACCAGTCGAAGCTGGAGCCCACTGTGTTCGCAGCCGATGGTAAAGTCCAGCCAGACGACTGGCTTCAGTCCATGAACGCCTATCGGATGTCTTTCGACCTGACTAATACACAGGTTTTCCTGGAACTTCCACGCTTTCTGGCCAAAGAGCCACTAAAATGGTTCACTGTCCTTAGAGCACATATAGTCACTTGGACACAGTTCTGTGACCTGTTTAAGAAGGTCTTTCTTCCAACTGACTTTCAAGAGCTAGTCATGAGAGGGATTCTTGACCGAATTCAGGCAACCGATGAGCCACTTCCCACGTTTGTAGCCCACATGCTGAGCGAGTTTAGCAAACTGCGAAGCCCCCCCCCAGAGCGGGAACAGATTGACCTTATATGTAAGCACACTCTGGAGAGATACAGAGTGGCACTTCACGGTACACCTATTGCATCAGTTATGGACCTTCTCTTGCAAGCCCATGAACTTCATTCTACTCTGGGATCCAGTGGACATCACTGCCGGCGTGCTCAGGAAAGGGTTAAACCCTCAGATGATACACATTGCTTCAAGTGCTCTCTGCCTGGCTTCACATCACGTACCTGTCCACGCTGTAATTCCTTCTCCAAGAGTCATAAAAGCAGTCCCAGTATACCATCTGATGCTATAAACTGCCCCTCCAACTCGGTCACTCCTATTCCTGTCGTGGATATCGACAACTTTTCTGGTGGCAGAAGGTCTTCAGGCAGGCCGCAGGGAAACTTCAGAGGGGGGAGGGTGTTTCACAGAGGCACCCCTCCCCCCAAACAATAGACCTGCCTCACTCAGCTCAGCCATATCTAGGGCATGTGGAAGACATCACCTCTGAAGCCTTCTGGAACACTCCTTTTAAAACTAAAGTCAACTTTAGAGGGGAAGCGATTCCTGCCACCTTGGACACAGGCGCCTCGCTGTCAGCCGTGCGATCCAATCTGGTCCCACCTAACAACTCGGGCAGCCTCAAAACTCAACCATGGGCTGGTCCACCTTTACAGTTAGCTGACGGTGCTGCCTGTGAACCTTCAGGAATAACATGGCTCTCAATAGGTTTCCAGGGCAAACGCTTCTACCACAGGTTTGTCATTATTCCCTACTTGTCCTCACCAATGATTTTGGGAATGGACTTCATGCAACGCGCCTCACTGAGTATCCACATCCCATCCAGAACTGTAACGTTCAGTGATGAACTTGACCCCACTCCTGATTCTGATGACACATGTACCTCAGCTGACCTAAATGACTACATAATGGGCATTGAAGCCTCAGCTCCTGCTCTTAGTGACAAGGTGGAGGCGGCTGCACTGGGTCCAGAACAAAAAGTAAAGCTAAAAGAACTACTGGAGCAGTTCTATGATTTCTTTGATGGCCACCTTGGTCACACATCTTTGGCCGAGCATGTCATCGAAACAGGTGATTGTAGACCCATCAGTCTCCCGCCTTACCGCACATCACCTGCAAAAAAAATAATAATTGAGGACCAGATACGGAAGATGCTTGGGGAGGACATCATTGAGCCCTCTTTCAGTCCATGGGCCGCCCCAGTGGTCATTGTGAAAAAACCTTGTGGTGAACCAAGGTTCTGTGTTGACTACAGGGGACTTAACCAGCTCACAGTAAGAGACTCTTATCCTCTCCCAAGGATTGATGAATCTCTGGATTTCTTAGCCAGGGGGAAATTTCTTTCTACTATTGATCTGGCACGTGGATACTGGCAGGTGGCAGTTCAGGAGAGTTCAAGACCCAAGACTGCTTTCATTTCACATCAGGGTTTATACCAGTTCAAGGTGCTTCCTTTTGGCCTCAGTAACGCACCAGCAACATTCCAGAGGCTCATGAACACAGTTCTGGCTGGCCTCACGTACAAGATTTGCGCAGTATACCTGGATGACGTGGTTGTGGCTTCCCCAACCTTTGACCAGCACCTGAAAGACCTGAGCGAAGTTCTCTCCCGTCTCCAGTCAGCTGGCCTGTCTCTTAAACTAAACAAGTGTCAGTTTTGCCTCAGCGAACTTTCTTTCTTGGGCTACTGTGTCACACCGAGTGGCATTATGCCTGATCCTTCTAAGGTAAGCGGCGTGATGGAGTTCAAACCTCCGAAGAACGTGAAGGAGGTTAGACAGTTCCTAGGATTGACGAGCTACTACAGGCGGTTTATCTCCGGTTATGCCAAGCTTGCCGAACCACTGTTCAACCTCACAAAGAATGATGTGTCTTTCTCTTGGGGCAGCAGCTGCCAAACTGCCATGGATACCTTGAAGAACTGCCTAACATCCGCACCTATCTTGAGATTTCCTGACTTCTCAACCCCTTTTTTCATACACACTGATGCTTGCGATGCGGGATTGGGTGCTGCGCTAATGCAGAGAGACCTGGACGGTCGAGACGTCGCTGTAGCGTTTGCAAGCCGTACACTGCACAAGGCAGAAAAGCCATATTCCACACCTGAAAAGGAATGCCTAGCAGTCATCTGGGCCCTGGAGCACTTCAGGCCCTACGTCGAAGGTCTCCACGTGACCGTTATCACTGACCAAAGTAGCCTGAGATGGCTGATGTCCCGTCCTAACCCTTCCGGCAGACTAGCAAGGTGGTCCCTCCGGCTCCAAGACTTCGATTTCAGCATCGTCCACAAGCCAGGAGTTCAGAATAGGGTTCCCGATGCGCTGTCCCGCAACCCCCTGCCTAGCGTTGATGCACCTTTAGACATCCTTCCAGACTATGCCACCATAGCGGGACTTGACCTTCGTTCCCTCCCTCCAGTGCTACTGCAAGACCGCTCCCACCTGAGACAACTACAGCTAAATGACCACGAGACTGGCACCCTGCTGCGCGACTTGGAGAACGCTCCTGGAGGCAGTACGAGTGAGTCGAGCACTCCATACATTGAGCAAGATGGGCTGTTATACTTCCTTGACCCCAAATTGCGCTGTGGCCTGCATCCTTTGAGACAGCTCAAGCTGTATGCGCCTACTGCTATTAGGGGCACACTGCTCAAGTACTATCACGACCATCCCACAGCGGGCCACCTGGGAGTCACCAAGACTCTAGCACGACTGAGGCTCAGGTTCTTTTGGCCTAAGATGGCCTCTGATGTGAAAAAGTATGTGGTATCCTGTGCCGTCTGCCAACTCACAAAGCCAAGTCAGAGGAAGCCTGCTGGTCTCATGGTACCCATTACACCTGGAAAACCTTGGGAGTATGTCGGAGTTGATTTTGTGGGACCTCTGCCACGTACGTCTTGTGGGAACGTGCACATCATTGTCTTCATAGACTATTTCTCAAAATGGGTGGAGATTAATGCAGTGAGGGAGGCAACATCTCAGGTTGCGGCCAGTAAGTTTGTGAGTGAAGTTTTTGCTCGGCATGGTACCCCCAAATACCTCATCTCCGATCGAGGTACACCCTTTATTAGTGATCTTTTTGAACGTGTGCTGGTCGCCCTTGGGTCTGAACACAGACTTACAACGGCATACCACCCACAAACAAACGCAACTGAGCGTGTTAATCGCACCCTGAAGACAGCCATTCGTGCGTACGTGGGCGACAAACACTCTTCATGGGATAAGTATATCCCTCAGATCTGTTTTGCCCTGAGAACTGCCCCACATGAAAGTACTGGACTCAGCCCATCAGTGATGCTCTATGGAAGAGAACTGGAAACGCCGCTCGACCTCATCACACAGCCTTCCGGTGAGGGTGCAGAAGAACTTGAGGTCTCATACCCCGAGGGCCTAAGATCCTCGCTGAGGGAAGCACATGATCATGCTAGAGAAGCATTGGAGATGAGCCAGAAAAGGCGCAAACACTACTATGACCAGAAACGTAGACCTGTGTCATATCAGCTGGATGAGCTCGTCAGAGTCAAGACTCACCCTAGGTCAGACGCTGTCGCAAATTTAACAGCCAAGCTAGCCCCAGTGTACTGCGGACCATTTCGTGTAACCCAAAAACTTTCTGACGTGACATACAGGCTGGAAAAGGTGGATACAGGCCGAGACGCTGGTGTCTTTCATGTTGTCAACTTACAGCCCTTCCATACATGGGACACAGCTGCTCCTAACAAGCTTACACAGCCTCTCGTTGAGTGCCCAGATTTGGAGAGAGAAGAGGACTCGTCGGACCCTGACTGCAGTCAGCCAGACCAAGCCTTTCCGGAAAACATGCCTACTGAGTCCTCTAGGGACATTTTTGACTCATTCTGCACTCAACCACAGGACATACCTGACTATGACTCTGCCAATACTGAGCTGACCTTAACTGACCCGGTCATGACAACTGAAAGCCCATACCTTGAACAAAACCCACTGACTGACTGTGAGGTTGACCCTGACGCCTTTAGTTCATACAACCTTAGGCCTAGAAGGGTTCCCAGGGTAACATCAGGTTGGTCATCGTCTAGGTGGACCAACCCTTACCATACTGACAGAAAGAACATTTAGTCAAGTGATGCTCTAGGTAGAGCTCAAGGGCTGTTGATATTGTTACCATTCACTAATGTTCACTTATCAAAAAAAGCACGTTCTAATGTGGTTTACATCTGTTCTAACTGTTCGACATTTGATTGGGCATTACACAGAGAGGGTTTACTTGAGCGCTTGCATGTTTTTTGTTTAGTTTGTGGCATTTACTGACATGTATGCCAGTTGAGTATGCTTTAACGTGTATATTCTCTCAATATTGCTTTGACAATTCTCACCCTGTCCATGTATGAAAATTTTTGTTGGTCTGTTCCCCACTGTGTACGGCTGGGGTCAGCCTCTTTCTTGTAGAAAAATGTAGGAGGAGAAAATGTAACGGTTACAGCTACGCTGTGCCTTTAAGGGAGAGATAACTCTTGTTCATAGGGGGTGTGTCTTTGGGGAGGATCCTGAAGAGAGAGAGTGAGATATAGTAGAAGTCCCGGGGAAGAAGACGGTATGCTTGTACAACGGCTTTAGTCCGTACCTTCCTATTCTGTATTAGTGGACTCTCTATTACTACAGTAACACTGTTGTGAGGCTCAACGCTGTTTCATCCGTTTATGTGTAATTGGGTAACAGCCGTGTGACCTGGCTTCGTATGGTCCGTGTAGCCAATAAACCCTCATGCTGCCCACCTCCGAGTGTATGGTGTCCTGAATGCTGACGGCTAATGCTACACCACATGACTTCCAGGCCTGGAGTTTCATGTTTTCCCCGCACTGAGGGTGAGAGTGTTACAGACGCGATCAAAAAAATTAATCGAATTAATGAGTTGCTTTGTAATTAATCAAAATTAATCGCATTTTAATCGCATTTCAGTATTTAACATGAGAAATATTAATTTAAGTTTGATGAATGAATCAATGAACATAATCATAAACTTTAACATCTTGTTTATTTTTCCACCAGTCTACTACACAGACCAATAGATGAGTGCAGAAAACAGAGCAAACAGTTTTCAGAACACTGGAAATTCTGACCAAAAAATTAGTTTTGCTCAGGATTTTGGAAGAATAAGAAGAACTGAAGTAAATCAGAAGATGTTTTTAATACCATTTTAGACTTTCTTTAATTTCCCAGGCCTCTGCCACAGGCATCTCCATAGTGCCTAGAAGTGGTCTTTTGCATGCTCAAAGTAAATGACTGGATCTTCCATTCATCATCTATAATATGAGCTGTCACACCAAGATAATTCTTGTTACTAACAGAGGTCCAGTGATCCCCAATCAGAGCCGCATTTGTGGCGCTCTTCACAATAACTTGTTTTACTTCCCTTCCCTCATCATACAGCTGCTGGATTTTGTTCGACATTGTCTTTCTGGGGTGAGTTTCCCAAAACGTTCTTAGCGCTAAGTACTTTGTAACCTCGTTCTTACGTACGAGGTTAAGAAGTACTTAGCGCTAAGAACGTTTTGGGAAACTCACCCCTGGATGGCAGTTCGTAACTTGCATCAGCTGACGCAATTTGCAGCACTTCTTGTAAAGCCTGGATTATACTTTCGCGAGTGACCGTAGCGCGCGACTCCGCCCACTTCGCGCGAACCTCCGCGAACGGCGGAAACGTTTAAACTTGCCGCGTCTTACTTAAGCCTTCGAGCACAGAGAGCGGTCTACAGTCTACAGCAATCCATCTCGCCAGTGAATTGGTCAATTTGTCTAACGTGGACTTTGACATTTTGTTTCGTAATTTGAACCCCGACGTGTGGTCGAGTGTTGACTGGCGACACTGTTTGCTCGTACTAGGAATACATTTAGCAGCTAAGTTATAATTTCTGCGCGTTAGCCCCAACATGTTTTGCGTTGAGGAGGTAACGAAGGGTGGAAGTGCTCCTGTGATAAGCGAACTCCTTCCTAAATAAAGTGCAAATAACACTATTTTTGTTTGTACTTCCATCTGGAAGTTTCTTATATTTAAATTTCCCATCCACCACAGTAGCCTCTTCAGTCATCTCCATGGCTCTGTTCGAATTAGCCTACTACATACTGGATACTGCATACTGGACTCAGTATATACTGGATACTGCATACTGGTCCTCGTAGTAGTATGCAGTACAGTTTCCAGTATGCGACAAAAGCAAAGCATACTATGGGGTTACGTGAACGTAGCGTTGCATGATGGGATGCAGTACACCACGAAGATAGCTCTGTTCGCGTACTGGAATATTTTGCGGAAGTAGTAGGTCATCCGGGTATGTTTCGCGTACTGGAAAATTTCATTTTGGTCACATACTGCATATGGCATACTGATTTGGGGCTCGATCAGTACGCCAGTAGTATGTAGTAGGCTATTTCGAACAGAGCCCATGATGCTCATCTTATTGTGCGTCCATATAATCTGTCTGCCTGGAACTCGTGCACTGAGAAACATTCCACGGTGCAAATGTGTCTCATGCGTTAAATGCATTAAAATGCATTAATTTTTTTTGTTAGTTAATTTTCCTGTAATTAATTAATCGAAATTTACGCGTTAAAGTCCCCCCACTAGCTCATAAAGAAAAGTTATGCCCATAGAGAGCAAGAGAAAGAAAGAGAGAGAGGAAGAAGAGGACAACTTGTCAAAATTGTAAATCAAATTGTAGTGAAGTACACAAGGTTTGCAGAGGAACAGTATGTTTCAGACAGAGGTTCATCATCAGCTGTGTGAGAAGCACTTTGCTTGCTCAGCTGATAAACTTTGCGCAGTAACTGACTGACCTATGACCTACCTGGATTCATCTTTGTGAGTGCATGCATATATATATATATATATATATATATATATATATATATATATATATATAATCATGGCCTTTTTTGTGGCAGCTAAACATATTCATATTATGCATGAAAATATAATTGGGTGACTTGTCTACATATGTGTCATCATGCATGAAAGGTGTGCAGAATTTGTGCTTCTTCCTGATAGCTTTGCGATTATCTTGGGTGAATGAAGAATATTTTTAGAATAAGAGATGGAGCCTATTAGCTGGTCTTAGTGTTTTCACAAGGATGGAGACACCATATCTGAGGATGCAGAGCTGTGTTATGTCAATCTGTTTTATTTACACATTTCCTTTTTTTTGTATGCCTGAGAGTGCATATTGATGATTTTATGGGGATCAAACTAGTATGTTGCTTGAATACCCAAGAACAGTCTTATTATCTGAGTGTAGATAAACCCTGAAGTGCATTTTAAACCAGTTTCGTATCATGAATATAATACCTACAGTGCAGCCTCTAAATATTTGAGCAGTGCCACAAATGTTCTTGTTTTGACTGTTGTTTTACACTAGAACATCTACATTTGAGATATGAAAAAAGTGACAATTGACAGCTTTGGTTTAAGCTATATACATAAATATTAGAATGTATTGGAAGTTTTATTGTAGTCCTCCTATTCTAGAGTACCAAAAATAACTGCTCTTGTTGGTAAGTGAAAGCATACCATCCTGTGATAGATCCACACAAATGAAGATTTTTTCTCTTTGCATGCATGTGTGTGTATGTATATATATATATATATATATATATATATATATATATATATATATATATATATATATATATATATATATATATATATGTGTGTGTGTGTGTGTGTGTGTGTGTGTGTGTGTGTGCGTGTGTGTGTGTGTGTGTGTGTGTGTGTGCATGTATGGAGAGTAGTGTAGTGAAGTATACAAGGTTTCCAGAGAAACAAGACATTTCAGAAAGCGGTCCTTCATCAGCTATGCAAACAAAGTGCTTCACAGACAGCTGGCACAGGTGATGAAGTCCGTATTTGCTATTTACTGTTGACAGTTCTGACGTCTTGTGAGAAAAAACTGGTCAAGAAATGGGTGGTGTGTGCTGTGTTGCTTCCGAAATATTTTCCAGAGGGAAGAGGAGAGAAAAGGGCATGAGTTGGGAAATGTCTGTATGATCAGGCATTGCACTAAATGGACATGGTGGAGTTGAGAGAGGTCAGCATTTCGAGACAGTCCTAACTGTCCTTTGTTGGAGTTTAAATTCTGCGAGTCTGATTGATAAACCAGACAAATCAGACAACATGCTCTGTGGTAAAAGCCCATCCTAGATGTGTTCATTCTAAACCCCTTTAGCACACCTAAGAACAGTCCTTGTTGTGTATGTGTGTGTGTGTGTGTGTGTGAGTGTGTGTGTGTGTGTGTGTGTGTGTGTGTGTGTGTGTGTGTGTGTGTGTGTGTGTGTGTGTGTGGTGGGGGATACAGGAACTGTGTGTGTGTGTTTGTGGTTTTTCAACTTCTTTTTGAGAATCCTGTTTGTGTTCAGGCACCAAGGGAGGGAATCTCAGAATTGTAGTCATAAGAACAGACAACTATTGACAAGGAATAATTGCTTCAAGGCTAGTCTGTTGTTATGGCACCAAAAGAATAGTTCCTGTATCCCCCCCCCCCCCCCACACACACACACACACACACACATGCGGATCTGTGGATCATTATTGCTGATTAGTCTGATCACCATGTTATTGCCCAAAATTTGTGGATCATCGAATTCTTAGGCTCAGCGTGACTAAACATCCATTTTCAATGCTCCCTTTTTACAAAAGATTATAAAGATTATAAAGATTATCTTAAACATCTGTTGGCCTACCTTAAAGATGCATGCTCTGTCCAGTTATCCTTTGCCCTGATGCCTGTTTTCTGGGTTTGTTTTCTCTGATATGTGGTGGCTTTAAATTGTTGTAGGGTGGTGTGATATGTTTTTATGGTGAAGTAATCGACAGAGTGAACTGTTTTTGATTTTAAATGAAAATTTGAGGACATCAAACCAACATTTAAATATCTTTCTCTTTAAATCAATCTATTTTAGTTTTTTCTGCTGTTTTGCTCTTTTATTTTTGCTTGTTCAATTCTCCAGAATATAATACCACCTGAACCAAAGTGATCAGATCTTCTCTTAACTTGTTGGCTGCATCCTTCGAGCAATTAACACTGAAAAAGCAAGGCCCATTAGCAGTGATCCCATGTGACCTTTCCTCAGCCTGTGAACTGTTGCTGCTTAGTCATTGTTATCTCTGCCCTACATGCTAAACTTTCAGCATGAGACTGTCAGACTATGTAATTACCAGTTCTTCTCAGTGAAGGGTTTGAAATTAAGTTGACTGTGGAAAGAAATTAACTTCCCTAGAGAGGTTTTTCAGTTCAACAGATTGCTTTCATGGCACAGCAATTACAAGACCACAACTACAAGGGTACTGAAATTATAACAAATAAGATCCAAAGCTATACATTACTTAATACTTTTTTTCAAAATGAATTACACTCTCACAATAAAGGAAAACAGGCAACAATTCTATACAAACACTTAAACAACAGGTTCCGTCACATTAATGTAACACAGTTAAAAAAAAACACATAAATAAGACATAATTGTGATGAAATCTCACCAAATCCTAATTATATATGTATGCTGCACTAGTTTATATTCTTATGGATTTTGGTTGTCTTGTTTGGAGTTGTGTAATATTTGTACTGTCCCTTTAAGAGGCTGCTAAGACTGACATAATTTCTGCTAGCCTCAGTCCACCATTTGCGAACCGAGAGGAACTTGGTATTTTTCATATTCCTTATTAAAACTACTTTTGTAAAGTCTGAAAATGACTTTGATACAGCATTATGATGTTAAGAGAAGTTATAAAACTGTACAGAGTGAAGTATTTAGTTATTTGTGTCAAAGTAGTTTGAGTGGATGTTATTTTTAGAGATTTATGCGAGACGTGCTCAGCATGATTTCCACATGTGTTCTCTTCTGCTCGGGAGCTGTAGGCCCCCCTACGAGCATATCTGCAGACCGCCTGTGCATATGGAACAAATCTGCTGTGCACAACCTCTACAACAACTGTTCATTTATTTATTTGTATACATTAAACCGCCATTGCCAGTACCAGTGTATTCCCAGAGCGTCTTTATCCTCTCATCAATCTCAGGCTGCAGAACACAGCACAACATGGAAAGGGAGAACAAGGTAACGGTTGAGCAGACTGAGTACAATGAGACAGATGCACAACCTTGGAGGAGTGACACAGATCGACGCCAGGTCGTTCACCACGGTTTGCTGAATCTGGGCACATTCAATCTTTCAACCAGCTGGGCATGAGGAGGGTTTTTTTTCAATAGGTCCTGTGGTCCTGGGACACCAGGGCAGAGAGTCGAGTTAGGCACACCAGTATTAAGTTCCACACGTTATGTTGACCGAGATATGTCAGGACAGACTGATCAGTGCCCAGTTATGAGCGCTCTCATTACTCAGTTAGCTGAGAAATTAGGAGAATCTGAGCTCAGCGTAGCACTCAGCACAGTGGCAGTAACAGAGGTAGTGATGATGTGAAATAGGACTCAGAAGTCACACTCTATAATATTAAGCTTGTGATGCAGCCTGACGCAAAAGAGCCCCCGATATTCAGAGGTGACATTTCACACAAATGTTCAGTTCATGAATGGGAAAATCTCATGTCACTGTGAGAAAGTGTGCCGTTCCATTGCATGAGTATTCTCAAGAAATCTTGGCGAGGCTAATGGGTAAAGAAGGCTAGTGTTATGAAGATTAAGCTATGTCACACAGACACCGATCATCTTCACAATCCCACAATTTTCTTTGATATCCTGAAAGAGCATTTCAGCGACCTGACCTATTCTAATATGCCCTTGGCTGATTTCTACAATACACTGCTTCATCCAGGAGAGGATGCTATGGAATATTGGATACGACTTAATAAGATTGTAGATGTGACAGATGAGTGCCTGAAAGGGCAGGGACGCAGTACTGATGATCTGAGTCATGCAGTCAGCATGATGTTCCTCAAGCCCTGATGTGTCGCTTTCTAGGATTTTCAAATTCGAAGCTACAGCGAAATTGCTTGATGAGTATATGCAGGAAATGAAAACATGCACTGCTGCTCAGTTGCAGAAACACAGAATTTTGGAGCCTGCGGTCCACTCCCAGTCCTTTTTGCCACCATCTAGCACTTTCAGCTCTGGTGCTCCCTGTTCAGACGCAGCCAATTCAAAATACAACGAACAGTGAGTGCACGGGAAGTGTAGTGAGGTTGTTGGACAAACTAGTCACACAGCACACTCAGATACAGTCTCAGTTTCCCAGACATGATTATTCCTCACAGACACTTCCTTGTAAAACTTGTAGAGCATGCCGTGTCTATAACCATTTAACTCTTTCCTGACAATCTTTGTTTAAGGTGCTTGTCTCCAGGACATTGGAAGAAGAACTGACCATTGCAAAGTGCTCCACAGAGTCCAGCACCTAATAATGGTCATGTAGCTCAAAGTCAGCAGTTAAACTGATTTTCCTGCATCTTGAGAGGCGTGGTGTGGATGACGTTCATGAAGCCCTCACTCATGATGTGGATGTGGAAGCTTTGTTTGGTCAGAGCCATGCTGACATGCCCAATGGATGCAATTAAAAATTAGTTTTCCAGTCCAGTCAAAAAGTTTTCCAGTCCAGTCAAAAAAGTCCATGCTTTCAGTGAGCTGTTTTATTGTCCAGTATTAGTCAATGGGTTAGTTCAGCTTAGAGGAATGCTGGATTCAGGATCGATGGGGGCTACTATTAGCACAATTACAGAGCAGAGGCTTCCTGAATGTGGTGCACTGCCTAAAGAGATGCATTTAGTAAGTGACATTGTGTTGGTCAGTTGTTGTGGTGCACAAGCCCAACCAGAGGGTTTGTATGATCTGGAACTACAGCTGTATGACACCACTTGGCTTGTTCCAAACCTTCTCGTGCCAGGCCAATGTGATGACCTCATCTTGGGTTCAGATGTGCTCAAACATTTGCTCCATGTGTTGAAGGGTAACAATGACTACTGGAACATTGCTTCAAAGAACACGTATGGATGTGGTGTGGACGATGAACATTTCCTGTCTATGTTTGTGGGTGTGGAGAGGTTGAGGGGTGCTGTTATGCCCTATAGGATTGGGACCGTCAAGCTTATCCAAGCAGTCACTCTCACGCCCAGATGTGAACATGTACTTTGGGGGAAACTTCCACATAATGTGACCCCATGCAGCACAGTCATTGTGGAACCCACTAGTTTTAAGGTTTTACCCCGTAATATTCTTGTGGGCCGTGTCATTACCCCAACGTGGGGAGATAGGTGGATCCCCATGACCATTGTGAACCCAACATCGGAATCAATAACGCTTAAATGCAACTGCAATCTAGCAAATGTGTCACCATGTTTGGCAGCTGAGGATTTTGAAATATCCCAGGGTCTCCAGACCCTTATCAACAGACACCCCATTCAGCAGTTCTCCTGTGCATTCGGCACCCCTGAAATGCATGGCAGATGTGGGTTACAGGGATATTGACGATTCCAGCCAGCTCAGAGAGTCTTTTATGACAGAATTGATGGATTTACTTTGAGTTCCAAGACATTTTTCAAGACAAGCATTCATTGGACTGTGGTAAGGCCAAAGGTTTCACTCATTGGTTCCACCTTACTGACAATCGGCATTTCCGTTTGCCACACTGGAGAGTTCCTCTGGCACACTAACAGAAACTAAGGCAGGTTTTGTCAGAGATGGAGGAGAAGGGCATTAACAGGAAGTCTGTGTCACAGGGCCCAAAACTACATGCATTTCATTTTGTCTGGAGTCATTTTTTTACATCCAGCAGCCAGCCCCATACATGCATAAGACTAGGGATGGGGTTTAGGCGCGAAAAGATTTTGAAGCTATCCTAATAAATGCAATGCCATGTTGTCACAATGCCCAAAACTAGATGAGGTGATGCATTTAATGTCATCCTGATATCTGGTTGCAATGCTATACATGCCTGTATATGGTGGTTGTATGATAAGGCTAGGGTTGGAGTTTTCGTGAGCAAAAATCTCAAGCACTCCGGCTCCCAAAGTGGTCGGGAATAGGAAGTAGCTCAACTCTGGTTGTAGGTTCATGCCCGAGCCCTGATCTACAAAGTGGTCAGCAATAGGAAATAGCTCACTTTTTGTTATTATATAGTTGTTACATTGTAATTAGTTATTGTTATAAGCTCAGCTTTGGTCCTATGGTCACCATATTTGACAGGAGTCTTACGGAAGGCACCGGGAGCAACATACCCAAGCCCCGACCCCCAAAGTGGTTGGGAATAGCAAGTAGCTCAACTTTGGTTGTAGGTTAATGATATTTGATGGAAGTGTTGCGGGAGGCACCAGGAACGACATGCCTGAGCTCTGGGCCCCAAATTGGTTGGAAATAGGAAATAGCTCATTTTTTAATTATTTAGTTAATACAATGTAATCTCATTGTTATTACATAGTTATTGTAATAGGTTTAGTGGGTGTGTTCATTGAGTGTGGTTGGTTGTGGGTGTGTTTACTGAGTGTGGTTGGTTGTGGGTGTTCTGGTTGTGGGGTATGTTGATTTTATGTCGACAGGTTGTGGTTTCTGCTATAATCCTTCAGGCTTTGTCAGATATTCGGGGCCTGACTCTACTAACCCTTAAATACGGATATGAGGGAGTGTTCCTAAAATATCAGTTTGTAAGCCTAACCCACTCACATACCCACCAACACACACACACCCTCCCCTCCTCTGTGGTACAGGAGTATTAAAGGTGCCCCCTCCTTCTCCCAGACCAGACACACAGACACACTCCTGAGCACACGCCTGAGCACCAGCCTTCACTCTCCACTGCACACTCTTTCTGCAGGTAAAACCACTCTTACACATGGGCTTGGTAGGACCTTTTCTTCTAATGTAATGCATTTGAGGGTGGATGGGTAATTTTGCTTTTGAATTCAGCTCGTTATTATACATCAGTTTATTCATATCAGTTTAATTGTATCAGTTTGATTCTATCAGTTTTATCGGTTCAAATAATTTGCAAGGATAGTTAATGACTCAGTTTAGTCTAATCAACATTTTAATACACTCTTAAACAAACAGTACTGCTTTCTGTATATGTTCACAGACACTGTGTGTGTTTGGGTGTGTGTGTGTGTGTGTGTGTGTGTGTGTGTGTTGTCACTAAGCAGAATTATGAGCACATACACAGTGGAGTTACTGGGTCCTGCACCCTGGGGTTTCAGACTACAGGGGGGCAAAGACTTTAACATGCCCCTTGCCATCTCACGGGTGAGATACACACACTCACACACATACACTTTAATATGACCCTCACCATGTCATGGGTGAGACTGACACACAGACACACACACACTGACACACACACACACACACACACACACACTTTCACATGCTCCTCACCATCCCATGGGTGAGACACATAACACACACTGATGCATACACAAACATATCCACATATGCTTTAACATGTTAATATGTCACCATCTAACAGGTGAGGTAAATATGCACACATGTGTGTGAACACACACACAAAAACAAATAAACAAAATATGTAATTTCTTATGTAACTGCTCTCTGTTTTACTCTTTCCTGTCTCTTGCTCTCTGTCTCGCTCCATCTTGTGTTACTGTAAGTGTATCACTTACACTCACAGACTGATATACATACACTTATGTCACACACCCTTCTGGTCGTTTCTGGCATGGATGTTGTTCCCATGATGCCATCTGGCAGAGGGTCCATGAAAAAAGCTCCCTGATTGGTTTTCCTGATTCTGCTTTCCTTCCTCATCTTACCCCACGCTCAACACTGTTCATGTGTGTGTGTGTGTGTGTGTGTGTGTGTGTGTGTGTGTGTGTGTGTGTGTGTGTGTGTGTGTGTGTGTGTGTGTGTGTGTGTGTGTGTGTGAGTGGTGTGTATGGTGTGCATGCATACATGTTTGTCATTGGGTTTTCCAGTATACTAGTATTTTCAGAGGGAGGTGCTTTCAGAGAAAGCAGAGAGAAATGCAGAGAAACATGGGTTATAAATGAAGCATTTCAACCCTAAACCCAGTCCTAAACTCAGTCTTAAACCCAGTCCCCTCTGTCAGCTGAGACTGATCTACTGAAACCCAGTAGCCTTGGTCCATAACCAGCCACACACACTCAACACACCTACAGTGAAGATAGACACTCGCACAGGTTCCCCAGATGAAAAAATAGCACTTCTACATAGAAACAGACACTTACACATAAATACTGCTCTAATTTAACTAGACACATGAATACTGCTGTTTTGTTTATATTTTTTATGTTTAATCATGAATGATTGTGTGTAATCTAAGTGTTTGTGTGGGTCTTTCATGAGGCTGAATGGAGTCTATACTCTTCTACACACACCTGAATTATGTTTCTATTTCTGCACACCCCTCTGTATCACTTTTGAACAAAGCCACAAGCTGGAAATAGACCACTGGACATGCTACCTGTGAACCACAGTGTGTGTAGTTGTACTTATATGAGGATAGATGATGAAATGCCTGGCTGTATTGGATGGGCTTTTAATGCTAAGATAAGAGTGATCTGTAAGAATCAAGACTGTGGACTTCCACAATGCCCAATATTAATTCAGTTCAATTCAACCAATACCGAGTTGTACAATATAACAAAATATCTCCTTGCCATTCTCCAGTGTAATTGTATGAACAGGCAATACTACATTAGGGCAAGATAGTAGATATAAAGACACATACAAAGACATACGTAGGGTGTGGTTGATAGTTACAGAGTATGTGCAGGATTAGGATTTAGAGTGAGTTAAGGTTAGGGTGCAGACTATGGTACCCATAAATATGTAAGAATATATTAACAGTACATTGAAGGAATGAACAGTACATTGAGGTAGACAGGTCAAGTGTCCAGTTATAGTTGTAAACTAATGGATCACTGATGTTATATTAAAGTGCAGAGTAAAGTGACGATGTCAGGAGCAATGATGATGATGATGAAGGAGGGTGAGGATAGATTTGTGAGGGCCTGTGATAATGTTAATGTTCTTTGTGTTGGGTTTATTGTGATAATTTCTGGAATCTGGTTGTCCTGGGTAGTGGTGACCATCCTCTCCTTGTGTTCACCATCCTCTCCTTGTGTTCACCATCTTCTCCTTGTGTTCACAATCCTCTCCTTGTGTTCACCATCCTTTCCTTGTGTTCACTATCTTCTCCTTGTGCTCACCATCCTCTCCTTGTGTTCACCATCTTCTCCTTGTGTTCACCATCTTCTCCTTGTGTTCACCATTCTCTCCTTGTGGTGATCCAGGTGTGGAGAGGAGTTTTTATTTGGAACAGGGTTTCACCATTAACTCCCAGACTCCACACAGGGTGGTCTGTCGTTTAGGGAGCCATGCTAGTGAAAGGAGGAGACAGAGGCAACCAGGAAAGCAGAGTCCGGTCCAAATCCTAAGGGCAGGCTGGCGGCAAGGTCTAGGAGGGAAGCAGAAGTCGGTGCACAGGAAGACAGTCAGAAGGCTCAAGGGGCTGATGAGACACAGGTGTTCGGGTTAGAATTCAGGCGAACGGGACCACGGCCGTAGAGACAGGTTGCTAGGTGGCGGTGTTGAGTTCTGGGACGGAGTTGTAGGTGTGCGAAACGTGACACTCATCTTCTTGTGTGCACCATCATCTCCTTTTGTTCACCATAAGTTCCTTGTGTTCACCATCATCTCCTTGTGTTCACCATCATCTCCTTGTGTTCACCATCATCTCCTTGTGTTAACAGGTGTAAGCAACAGTTTTATATGTTCTATTAGTGTTCATTGGTGTAACTCCACTGTTCAAATTCAGCTTTTACTCGAATGATACAGTGACTGGAATCAGTAGTCAGAGATAATGACCAGTGACAGCAAATGAAGGTCTTCAACAGGGTAGTAGATGGGGTAGATGGGGTCTTTTACAGGGTAGTAGATGTGGTAGATGGGGTCTTTTACAGGGTAGTAGATGGGGTAGATGGGGTCTTTTACAGGGTAGTAGATGGGGTAGATGGGGTCTTTTACAGGGTAGTAGATGGGGTAGATGGGGTCTTTTACAGGGTAGTAGATGTGGTAGATGGGGTCTTTTACAGGGTAGTAGATGGGGTCTTTTACAGGGTAGTAGATGTGGTAGATGGGGTCTTTTACAGGGTAGTAGACGTGGTAGATGGGGTCTTTTACAGGGTAGTAGATGTGGTAGATGGGGTCTTTTACAGGGTAGTAGATGGGGTAGATGGGCTCTTTTACAGGGTAGTAGATGTGGTAGATGGGCTCTTTTACAGGGTAGTAGATGTGGTAGATGGGGTCTTTTACAGGGTAGTAGATGTGGTAGAAGGGGTCTTTTACAGGGTAGTAGATGGGGTAGATGGGGTCTTTTACAGGGTAGTAGATGTGGTAGATGGGGTCTTTTACAGGGTAGTAGATGGGGTAGATGGGGTCTTTTACAGGGTAGTAGATGGGGTAGATGGGGTCTTTTACAGGGTAGTAGATGTGGTAGATGGGGTCTTTTACAGGGTAGTAGATGGGGTAGATGGGGTCTTTTACAGGGTAGTAGATGGGGTAGATGGGGTCTTTTACAGGGTAGTAGATGGGGTAGATGGGGTCTTTTACAGGGTAGTAGATGGGGTAGATGGGGTCTTTTACAGGGTAGTAGATGTGGTAGATGGGGTCTTTTACAGGGTAGTAGATGGGATAGATGGGGTCTTTTACAGGGTAGTAGATGTGGTAGATGGGGTCTTTTACAGGGTAGTAGATGGGATAGATGGGCTCTTTTACAGGGTAGTAGATGGGGTAGATGGGGTCTTTTACAGGGTAGTGGATGGGGTAGCAGTTTTCTCTGTATTCTTAACACACATGTACATACACAAAACTATGTACACAAACACCTGGCCAGAGGTTTTTTTTTATAAAATGTCTGTATTATAAAGGGTCTCAGAGATTCAGCTGAGGCTTTTATTGCTATATGAGCACACAGGGACTGCATAACCAACAACCACTTTACATACAACGCAAAAATCTAGCTTTCTTTCTTCTGTGTGTGTACATGTGTATAAATGTGTTCATATGCATACATGTATAGTAATGTATTGTGTGTGTGTGTGTGTGTGTGTGTGTGTGTGTGTGTGTGTGTGTGTGTGTGTGTGTGTGTGTGTGTGTGTGTGTGTGTGTGTGTTTTAGGAAGTGTTTTAGGAAGATCCTTGAAGAAGTTGAGAAGGTTTAAACATTCTTGTAACCCAAACCCTCCTGGACAAAAGCCACAAACCTTCCTCACTTATCTCTAAACTGTGTATGTGTATGTGTGTGTTTGTGTGTATTGTCTAGCTGACAGATATTGGTAAGGCAGCTAAAGCAGGAGTTGCCGTGGGCGATCTGGTTCTGTCCATTGATGGTGTCAATACAGAAGAAATGAATCACCTAGAAGCTCAGAACAAGATCAAAGCCTGTGCAGGGAACCTACATCTAACGATGCAGAGGTATATGCACATACACAAACACACACACACTCTGTGAAGCAAACACACTGACGTTACTCGCATAATGAATAGGACAATCACTGTGTGTTTGGGGGTTTTGGTTGTGTGTATTTGTAAGTGAATGTGTGAGTCTGTATATGTGTGTTTGTGAGAGTGTATAATAGGTCAGAGTGCTTCTTTGATATTTACTCATGTTGAACAAATAAATTTCTCTTGGATTTAGTGTCAGTCTGTATTATTAGAACATATATTTCAGTGTCAGCACCATCTGATATGTGTGTGTGTGTGTTTGGGTGTGTGTGTGCTGAAGAAGATGCAAGGCAGAGAGAGAGCGAGAGAGCGAGAGATATGTAATGATATGTAAACTGAACTGTTCTTCTGGGGTGAGCTACTAGTCTTAAACGCACACACACCACAAACTCACTCACATTACTACACACACACATACACACACACACACACACACACACACATACAAGTAATATAATATAATATACACCTAAACACACAGAGACCCACCCACAAGTATACACATATATACAAATATACACTCTCCCACACAAACATATGCCCACCTACACACACACACACACACACACACACACCAACCCGCTCACAAGTCAATTTCATTTATATATATATATATATATATATATATATATATATATATATATATATATATATATATATATATATATATATATATATATACAGTGGTGGGACAATGAAACTGTTTAGACACAATAATTTATTACTAATGACACAATAATTTATTAGTATGGTGTAGGGCCTCCTTTTGCTTCCAATACAGCATCCTGCATACAGTTCCTCTTGTGAATGACATATACAAGTTCTGCACAGTGATCAGAATGATTTTACGTAAGTCATTCTACTTGCAGGATAGTGGCCAGGTCACTTCATGATGCTGGTGGAAGAAAACATTTCCTGACTCGGTCCTCCAAAACACCCCAAAGTGTCTCAATAATATATAGATCCAGTGACTGTGCAGGCCATGGGAGATGTTGAACTTCACTTTCATGTTCAGCAAGTCAATCATTCACCAGTCTTGCTGTGTGATTTGGTGCATGGTCATCCTGATACACGGCACCACCTTCAGGATACAATGTTTGAACCATTGGATGCACATGGTCCCCCAGAATGCTTTGGTAGTCCTTGGCAGTGATGCGCCCATCTAGCACAAGTATTGGACTAAGGCAGGGGTGCTCATTACGTCGATCGCGATCGACAGGTCGATTGCGAAGGAAGTGTCGGTCGATCGCGAAGGAATGTGCGTAGATCGCGTGACATTAAAAAGTAGTAGATGAATCGCCCATCTGCACTGACGGTTGTATTTTGATTGACATTCATGGTAGCCAATCTGCAATCCGCTCAACAAATTACATTCGCCACCCCCCCCCCCCCCCCCCCCCCCCCCTTCGCTCAACAAATTACAAGCTGAAATTTGTGGCCACCAAACAAATTTGCAAGCTGAAAACTTGTGGCCACCCCTGGGCTAAGGGAATGCCATGATATGGCAGCCCAAACCATCACTGATCCACCCCCATGCTTCTTTGGGGCTTCTCCACACTGTAACTATCCCGGATGTGGGGAAAACAGTAAAGGTGGGCTCATCAGAGAACAATACATGTTGTCCATAGCCCAAGATTTGCGCTCCTTGCACCATTGAAACCAACATTTGGCATTGGCACGAGGGACCAAAGGTTTGGCTATAGCAGTCCGGCCATGAATATAGACCCTGTTGAGCTCCTGACGGACAGTTTTGGTGGAAACAGGAGAGTTGAGGTGCACATTTAATTCTGCCATGATTTGGGCAGCCGTGGTTTTATGTTTTTTGGATACAATCCGGGTTAGCACCGAACATCCCTTTCAGACAGCTTCCTCTTGCATCCACAGTTAATCCTGTTGGATGTGGTTCGTCCTTCTTGGTGGTATGCTGACATTACCCTGGGTAACGTGGCTCTTGATACATCACAAAGACTTGCTATATTGGTCACAGATGCACCAGCAAGACGTGCACCAACAATTTGTCCTCTTTTGAACTCTGGTATTTCACCCATAATGTTGTGTGCATTGCAATATATTGAGCAAAACTGTGCTCTTACCCTGCTAAATTGAACCTTCACTCTGCTCTTACTGGTGCAATGTGCAATTAATGAAGAACCCATCCTCTATTGGACAACCCATCTAGTAACAGTCCATATTTATAGTTCTATATCTAGGCTGAGCAGTCTCGATCCCTCCAGTGTGGATGATGGGCCTCAGGTAGGGGAGAGCATCGCCACGTCCACTAGTGGCATCAACACATCCGTTTTTATGGAATTATACATCCATATATACAGTGCCCTCCATAATTGGCATACCTGGTTAAAGTGTGTTAAGCAGGGCTTAATTTGAGCCGGATCCTGCCGGAACAGGATCCGGGAACTCTTTCATTTTGAAGCGTGCGTTCTGGGAACTGTCTGCCTCGATCCGGCAAAATAATAAACCGCCAGTGTAACAATTTACGCTTTCGTTCCGGCAACGTTTGATTTACAAATTAAGCCCTGGTGTTAAGAGCCTTAAAAACTATTTATTATTGCAGAAGCATAATCTCACTCTGAAAAAAATGTTTTAAAAGCAACCTTCGACTCAAGTAAAAAAAAAAAAAGAAAAAATCCTTACTAAGAAATTATTAATTATAATAATTATATTTAATTATTTCCCATAAAATAACCTGTTCCACAATTAATGGCACTCTTAACAATTTCTTGGAAAATAAATGTACTTTTATGTCATACTGTAGTTTATAAATTGGATCAAAGTATCTATGAACTTTTAATTAGTAATTCATCACTTCCTGTTTCCCTGGGGTATAAATATGGCATTACAAAGAGGCCTATTTCTCTTACTCTTAAACATGGGAAAGACAAGGGAACACACTACTCAAGTAAGGCAGATGTGTGTCGACCTTCATAGGGCAATGGCTACGAGCAAATAACCACTCACCTGCAGATGCCCTCATCTACAGTCAGAGCAATCATCAAAAAGTTCAAAACAAATCTGGAACTGTGACAAACAAGCCTGGAAGAAGATGCAAGTGTATCTTGCCACCTTCTCACTAGTCACCAGTGAGAAGGATGGTAAGAGAAGTAAAAAGTTCTCCAAACCTCATTGTAAAAGTTTTGAATCAAATGGTAGCAACTCCCCCCCTTCTTCTTCGGCGGTCACTCGAAACAAGTATGACTGCCCTCCATAAACCCATCTAATTGTGGGTCCTAAGATGGCTGTAAGGTCCAATCCGGGACTTGCATATTTTGGTGCAGTGAGGGCCGGGGAAGTTGTTGGTGGTGGAGGGAGGCGATGGAGCCTTTTTGAGAGGTTCTTTACGGAATTGCCGCTTTGCCTCTGCAACACTCCGGAGGTCCCTCTCATGAGCTGCTACACCTTCAAGAACAGTTTTTCTCCACGTGCTCCTATCCATTGCCATATGCTCCCAGTTGTCCAGTGGTATATGAAACATCTTTAGGTTGAACTTGATGTTGTCTTTATAGCGCTTCTTTTGCCCGCCAGGGGTTCGCTGGCCTTCCTTCAGCTGGGAGTAGAAGATCTGTTTGGGGAGATGTGTACTAGGCATACGGATGACGTGGCCAGTCCATCTGAGCTGGTGCTGCCTTATGGTGGTAATGCTGCTCATGTCGGCCTCCTCCAGAATACTGATGTTAGTGCGTCTGTCCTGCCAGCTAATCCTCAGTATCTGTCGTAAGGCTCTTTGGTGGTACTGTTCCAGGACCCTCAGGTGTCTGCTGTATGTGGTCCATGACTCTGCTCCATAAAGCAGGATGGGGAGAATAACGACTTTGTAAACCAGGAGCTTGGTTTGGGCCTTTAAGTCACGATCTTCAAAAACTCTTCTCCTGAGTCTGGCGTATGCTGCACTTGCACTGACGAGACGATGGTTAACCTCAAAGTCGATGTCAGCATTGGAGGAAAGAAAACTACCAACTACCATCAGACACTATCTACATGCCAAAAAGCATGCACGAACAAAGCCTTTTCTGAGTTATACTCATTAACGTAAACAGGTGGAGTTAGCCAAGCAGTACTGGGATTTTAACTAGGACCATGTGCTTTAGTCAGATGAGACCAAGATAGAGCTTTTTGGCAACAAACACTCTAAGTGGGTCTGGCATAACACTAAGGATGAGTATGCAGAAAAACACCTCATGCCCACTGTTAAGTATGGGGAAGGATGGATGATGCTGTTGGCCTTTTTCTCCTCCAAATGATCTGGGAACCTTGTAAGGATACAGGGGATCAGAAACTCAGAAATATCAGGACATTTTTAATCAAAAGCTGGTGGCCTCTGCTGAAGATGGGTCATCACTAAACACGTGGCCAAATCTAATAACAAATGGTTCACAAGGCACAAAATCAAGCCCCTCTCATGGCCCCAGGCCTCAACCCATTAGAAAACCTGTGGTGTGAGCTGAAGAAGAGAGAGCATAGGGGAAGACCCTGGACTCTGGACAATTTAGAGAGGTTGTGCAAAGAGGAATGGGTGAAGATCCCTCTTTCAGTATTCTCACATCTTGTGAAGAGTTATAGGAGAAGATTAAATGCTGTCTTGTTGGCAAAAGGAGGTTGTAAAAAGTACTATCATCAGGGGTGCCAAGAATTCATTCAAAAGATTTATGTCTTAACGTGTGATTTTTCCCCACCAAATAAAGGCATTTGAATTAAAGCTCTATTTTTTTGCATTGTTATCCTATATTATTTAAATAAATAATTTATTAGAAGACAAAGAACACTTCTTAAACAGGGGTGCCAATAATTATGGAAGGCGCTGTATAGCACACGTGCCATTTATTAGCATGTGGCTCCAGCAGACAACAAGATGTTACTTTACAAAAAATACGGTCACAAAGAACAATGACTCTCAAAAACACTGACATAACAAACTCAATACTAACCACACACAGATGGGAATAATAATCTTGGGGTGGGATTACAAATGGCTTGGGAGTGGCAGGAGAAACACATGGGAAACCAAAACATAGACACATGGAGAACCACAACAAAGATGTGAGTGACATGTGGAGGCAGGGCTAGGCATGACAGCTCGATTAAATATGTGAATCTTAAGTCTAGATTTAAAGATTGGAACTGTGTGAGAATCTTGGATTGGAGTTGAAAGAATTTTCCATAATTGATGGGCTTTAAAGGAGAAGGATCTGCTTCCGGCTGTAGTCTTTCGAATTTTTGGAACTAAAATTTTGAGAATGCAGGTGAGATGGATTATGGTATGCAATGATTTCACTCAGATATTATGAGGCAAGACCATTTAATGCCGTATAGGTCAACAGAAGAATTTTTTAATCCAGCCAATATTTAACCGGGAGCCAGTGCAATGCCGAGAGAGTAGGACTAATGTGATCAAATTGTCTAGCCCTTGTTAGTGTAACGTCCGGGTGTAGGAGGCAGGCACCAAGACGATTACGGTGAACATATAACATTTTTTACAAAATAGACGTATAAGCTCCGGATGGAGCGCGAGCAGCACTAAATCACACTCACGCAGACACGTAGCTTTAGACAAAGACGAACACAAGACACTGCGCGAACGCACATTATATAGGTGAGTTACACAGACCCACGTGACCTCGAGACAAGGCACAGGTGTAACAAACGAACACGCTCACAAACAACCCACACCCACGGAAGTACAAACATGGACATAACCGCACGCAGACGACGATATGACACGCCCACAGGGAAGGGTCCGGAGCTGTTCCGTGACAGTTAGGCCTCTAGCATTCTGTGTTGAAGTTTCTTTAGGGACTTAGAAGAAACTTAGATAATCCAATTAAGGGACGATTACAGTATCTAATCTTGATGAGACAAAAGCGTGGACCAGTTTTTCTGCATCTGATAACCAAAGTAAATGTCTCAGATTAGCAATATTATATAAGCGGAAAGCCTAGCCTTAGGCAGCCTTAATGACATTACATGTGTGTGTACCATATGTAGGTAGGATGAATATTAGACCAATTGCATCTTGCAGTTTTGGGTTCAAGAAGTAACACCTCAGCCTTATCAGAATTTAGAAGAAGAAAATCAGGTAGTTTGATGAAACCCAAATTTGAATATAGGTAATTTCCTTTTGGTGTGGACCCAGTGAGAATTGACACCACCAGTCACAGACAACTGGCAGAGAAATTCATGTATTTTTCTTGGAAAAGGCTCGTGGCTACACAGTATATAAATGTACATCCCACCTCGCCTAGAATAGGGGCTCAATATAAGTGAGATTTGAATGAGAGTGAGCTTTGGATGAGAGTGAGGTTTAGATGAGAGTGAGTTTTGGATGAGTAAGGTTTAGATGAGAGTGAGGTTTGGATGAGAGTGATGTTTGGATGAGGGTGAGGTTTGGATGAGGGCAGGCTTGGAACAGGATTTGCAGTTCTGGATTGTTCTAGAATGTGCAGGGGTATCTGGCAGTACAGATAAAATATCAGTGTGTGTGTGTGTGTGTGTGTGTGTGTGTGTGTGTGTGTGTGTGTGTGTGTGTGAGAGAGAGAGAGAGAGAGAGAGAGAGAGAGAGAGAGAGAGAGAGAGTTAGGCATGGATTTCATGTGTCAGATTGGACTTCTCGGTGATTCAGTAACATATACTGTTACATTCTTCCAGCATTAAACACACACACACACACACTTTATGTGTACTTTGTGTTTGTGCATTTATGTATGTGTGCATGTGTGTGTGAGTGTGTGTGTTTACATGGGTGTGTGTGTGTATATGGATGTGTGTGTGTGGGGGTATGTCAATCAATCAAAACATATTTATATGGTGCATTTTACAACAGTTTGAGTCCAACAAGTGTTAGAGTTCAAGCCCCCAGTGAGCAAGCCAAGGGCGACAGTGGCAAGGAAAAACTCCCTAAGAGCATGAGGAAGAAACAATAAATCGAGAAATTGTTCAGTTCAATGTGTGTTTGTGTGTGTGTGTGTGTGTGTGTGTGTGTGTGTGTGTGTGTGTGTGTGTGTGAGTGAGTGGTGTGTGTGTGTGTGTGTGAGTGGTGTGTATGGTGTGCATGTTTGTCATTGGGTTCTCCAGTATACTAGTATTTTCAGAGGGAGGTTCTTTCAGAGAAAGCAGAGAGAAATGCAGAGAAACATGGGTTATATATATATGGGTTTAGGGTTGAAATGCTTCATTTATAACGTGAATGATATAATGTATAATGTGTGTGTGTGTGTGTGTGTGTGTGTGTGTGTGTGTGTGTGTGTGTGTGTGTGTGTGTGTGTGTGTGTGTGTGTGTGTGTGTGTGTGTGTGTGTGTGTGTGTGTGTGTATAAAATCTTTTTTGCTTGTTTGTTTTTATAGAGCCCCCAGTGTTCCAAAACCTGCAGAGACACCACAGGTATGCATGCACTTCTATCTCACACACACACACACACACACACACACGCGCGCACATTGAAGTGTGCAAATTTGTCATTTTTGTGAGCTTGTATGAAGCCTGTAGAGAAATTATCCATTAAGAGAGGGCTACTCATGACCCTCCTATACCTGTGTGACACCACACACCTGTATTAGACAGACACCACTCTTTGATACCACACCCCTGTGTGAAGCAGACACACCCCTGGGTGAAGCAAACATCCAACCTTCCAGTTGAAAAGTACACAGTCCTTTGACATTTTGGATAAACTTTAGCGAAATGGGAAATGATTAATACTATACTAAAATCAAAAGAATTCGACCCTAGTATGGTTATCCGTAGGGTTAAGGTTATCCCTGGTATTAGGTGAATCCCTAGGATTAGGGCTATCCCTGGGATTAGATGAATTATGTTTAGTATTACGTTTAGTATGTGCATTTGAGCATTTTGAGTGGTTGTGTATGTTTGAGTGTGTATTGCGTGTTTTTGTGTGTAATGTACATGTTTGAATGTGTCTTGTGTTTCATTGTTTTGTTTGTGCATACTTGTGCGTTGAAACGTTTTTTGTGTTAGTGTTTTTGTGTGCATGTTGAACTGTGTTTTGCTAAAGTCTTTGTAGTGTTAATGGTACTACCCTAAGGTTTTAATGTAGTCGGTTCCTCTGAGTACCCTTCTCACTTCCCCTTGAGACCACAAACCCCTCCACCACTAAGAGTGTGCACCTTTTAAGGGGGCGGAGCAATCCTACTCTTCTCTCTTTTCTCTTCCCGCCCCTCCATTCTACACTATAGCCACTATGCCCTACTCCCTCCATCAAGACTGACAGATGACTCAAAATATCAGCTACTTGCAGTGCATTAGCCCTCAGTCTATAACACTCCCATCAAGCTCTACTCTAATCAGAATGCCCGTGATGTGTCTCTGGGCCAGAGGCGGAGCCTGCTGAGGTCACAGGCTGAGACCTGGCAGCTGAATGGGTAAGAGATTTAATCCCATCAATCACAAAAGTGCAGGCTCAAGCAGTAACTCACCTTATTAATTTAGCTGAGCAGTGTTGTGAGGTTTATAAATATCACCGGACACAGAATTATTGTCAACTAGTCTTTAAAGTGATCAGTTAGGTTAGGGTTAGGATCAGGGTCAATGTTAGGAATTGGGGTAGGGTTCCGGTCAGAGTTAGGATCAGGGTTACAATGTAACAGGTTTGGGTTCAACCCAAAATGTAAGGTTTGGGTTCAGATCAGGGTTCGGGTTCGAATGTAATAGAAGGGTTAGGGTTTGATTAGGGTTAGGGTTCAGGTCAGGGTTAGGATGTAACAGAAGGGTCAAGGTTAGAACGTAACAGAAGGTAACAGATAGGTCAGGGTTAGAATGTAACAGAAGGGTCAGGATTAGGTTAGGGTTAGGGTTCAGATCAGGGTTAGAATGTAACAGAAGGATCAGGGTTAGATTATGGTTGGGGTTCAGGTCAGGGTTAGAATGTAACAGAAGGGTCAGGGATAGGATGTAACAGAAGGGTCAGGGATAGGATGTAACAGAAGGGTCAGGGATAGGACGTATCAGAAGGTTTCCCATATGTGGAGATACAAAACAGGAGGCTCAGACCCTGGCCCTTTAAATTAATCTTCTGTCTGTCTCTGTATGTCTAAGTCACTTTATTTCTGTATATGTCTCACTCTACATATACATGTGCATATAATTATGTGTGTGTGTGTGTGTGTGTGTGTGTGTGTGTGTGTGTGTGTGTGTGTGTGTGTGTGTGTGTGTGTGTGTGTATGTGTGTTTGAATGAGAGATATTGCTTTTGACGTATGTGTGTATATATAGAACTAAGTAAAATGATCTGTGGTGTGTGTGTGTCACTTTAAATGGGAGGTTTATGGAGGGATATTACTGGGCAACTGCACACACACACATTCTGAGATCTCAGACTACACACACAGACACGTTCTCACACACACATTCTCATACATATGCACATGCTAACTCATGCAAATAAAGAGAACACATCCTTCTTTTGGATCTCTCTTAATAGTTAAACATATTCAAGAGACTAGAGTATTGCCAGCCTAACCCTAACCTTAGAGTATTGCCCACCTAACACTAACCCAAGAGTAGTGCCAGCGTGGTGAATCTGGTGAACAAGACATTAGTTTGAAAACATGGTAATTCAGTTGGGTATGAGTATAAGAAAGGTTTACAGGTGAAAATTTTATATCTGTGTTGCCATCCAGCTATTTATAAAACCAATAAAGATGTGAGGCTCTCTGGAGAATGTAAGTGAGTCTGCAGTAGGTGAGTCTGCAGTAGGTGGGTCAGTAGTAGGTGAGTCTGTAGTAAGTGAGTCTGCAGTACATTACTGTAGTAGGTGAGTCTGCAGTACATTACTGTAGTAGGTGAGTCTGCAGTAGGCAAGTCAGTAGTTGGTGAGTCTGTAATTAGCGAGTCTGCAGTAAAACAGTATGTAGTAGGTGATTGCAGTAGGTGAATCTGCAGTAGGTGAGTCTGCAGTAGGTGAGTCTGAAGAAGGTGAGTGTTGAAGGTGAGTCTGAAGAAGGTGAGTCTGCAGTAGCTGAGTTTGTAATATGTTACTATAGGCAGTTGGTCTCCAGAAGATGAGTCTGTAGTAGGTAACTATTAGGTGAGTCTGCAGTAGGTAAATCTGCAGTAGGTGACTGTGTAGTAGCTGAGTGTGTAGTAGGTGAGTGTGTAGTAAGTGACTATAGTAGGTGAATCTGCAGTAGATGACTGTAGAAAGTGAGTCTGAAGTAGGTGACTGTAGTAGGTGAATCTGCAGTTGGAGAGTCTGCAATAGGGCAAACTGTAGTAGGTGAGTCTACAGTAGATGACTGAAGTAAGAGAATCTGCAGTAGGTGACTGTAGTAGGTGAGTCTGCAGTAGGTAAGTCTGTAGTAGGTAAGTCTGCAGTAGGTCAGTCTGCAGTTGGTGAGTCTGCAGTAGTGCAGTGTGTAGTAGGTGAGTCTGCAGTAGGTCACTCTGTAGTAGGTGAATCTGCAGTCGGTGACTGTAGTAGGTGACTGTAGTAGGAGACTGTAATAGGTGAGTCTGTAATTGGAGAGTCTGCAGTAGATGAGTCTGCAGTAGGGCGCTCTGTAGTAGGTGAGTCTGTAGTAGGTAAGTCTGCTGTAGGTGAGTCTGCAATAGATGAATCTGCAGTAGGTGAATGCAGTAGGTGAGTCTGAAGTAGGTGACTGCAGTAGGTGAGTGTAGTAACTGAGTCTGAAGTAGGTTAGTCTGCAGTAGGTGAGTCTGTAGTAGGTGACTGTAGTAGGTTAGTTTGCTGTAGGTGAGTCTGTAGTAGGTGACTAGGTGAGTGTGTAGTACATGAGTCTGTAGTAAGTGACTGTAGTAGGTGAGTCTGCAGTAGGTGAGTCTGTAGTAGGTGACTGCAGCAGATGAGTCTGAAGTAAGTGAGTCTGTAGTAGGTGAGTGTGTAGTAGGTGAGTCTGCAGTATGTAAGTCTGTAGTAGGTGAGTCTGTAGTAGGTGAGTGTGTAGTAGTTGAGTCTGCAGTATGTAAGTCTGTAGTAGGTGAGTCTGAAGTAGGTGAGACTGCAGTGAGTCTGTTATAGGTGAGTCTGAAGTAGTTGAGACTGTAGTGAGTCTGTAGTAGATGATTCTGTAGTGGATCTGCAGTAGGTGACTAGTAGGGAGAGTCTGTATTAGGTGAGTACAGTAGATGAGTACAGCAACCATAGTATATTTTAGTAACCACAGCATATCCTAGGAAAATGTAGGTTGTGTGGGATAGGAGGGGTAGTGTTATCACCTGTGAACGTGTGTAATGTTGTAGGCAGTGTTGTATAAAGTATTCGAGACCCATACTTGAGTAAAAGTACAAGTACTCTATCAAAACATTTACTTGAGTAGAAGTTGAAGTGTTCTTTAAAAACTTTACTTAAGTAGAAGTACAGAAGTATTCAGCATTTTTTGTACTTGAGTATTGCAAGTAGTTTAGTCTAAAATTTATTACTCAAGTACTGAAAGTAAAAAGTACAAGTATTGTGTTTTGAATTAATTAAAGAAAGCCATCAAAGTTTGATTATCAATTGTTTTTATATATCACTTACAAATCAAAGATGTCAAAGATCACAAATACAAGTGTTCTGTATGTACTTAAAAAACTGGGGTTAACACTTCGTACACAAAAAACAGATAACCTATGTCCCGCTACGTTGTAGGTTTGACGCAAAAGTACAAATTCTCCATAATTTAGCTGAGAAAACGAGGAAAACACTACACTATAAAATGGGCACATGATTAGTCAGCACGTCGCCTTTATTGCCAGCTAATGTTAAGTGAATTCTGCAGCACGCCATGAACATAATTAGGTTAGTTAGCTAAGATATCTAACCTACCTAGTGCTTACTGCGATCTTCTGCTGTTACCAAACACGGTACCATCTCTTTTAATGAGATAAAAAGCGAATTATTTGGAATAATTTCGAATATATGTGTATTTGTATAAATATGTAAATGAAGCTGAAGGTGCTGGAAAATACTGAAAATGGACCTTCAAAGTGCCGTACAAGTGCATGAATTCCACCTTGTAACTTCACACGCACAAAAATCGAGAGGTGCACGACCTCGCGACGCGACTGCGCGGAGCCACCGCGATTGCGTCATTTTTGCCGCGCGGACCCTTGCCGCAGTAACAGCGTGTCAAGTGAACCTAGATTACGAAGCTCAAGTGTTCAGTGAAGGCAGCAGCAGAGTTAACGAGACGCGACCGGAGCATGCGCAGTTTTCATAAGACAGCCTGATCGCTTGACCTGGTGACAGCGCCAGCTAACATGTTTATAATTGTAACGAGTAACTATACAGCACGTAAAAAATATATCGGAGTAAAAGTATTAAACTGATGGAAAATATGTAGTGAAGTAAAAGTGGAAGTAGGAGAAAAAAATAATACTCCAGTAAAGTACAGATACAGCATTTTAGTACTTAAGTACAGTATCGAAGTAGTTCTACTTCGTTACTATACAACTCTGGTTGTAGGTGTGTGTAACGTAGGAGAGCTGGTGTTATGATATGTGAAATGTTGTAGGATGTGTAGGTTGCAGGGGTGGTTAAGGTGTGTAGAGTGGTGTCATGTATTTTTGATTTCCTGGATAAGGGAAAGGTCACAGGGTCGTGGTTCAAAAGTCATGGTTCACTACTGAGTCATGTTTCATTCATGGGACTATTTGATTCTATTTTCTTCTGCAGTGACCTACATATGCTCCATACAGTCATTTGCCAAATGAGTTAGGGTTAGCAAAATGATTCATTAGTCACAGGGTGTTCATACCTGCACTTGATGTCATTAAAATCTAATAAAATAAAATAAAAAACACTGTAATATTCTCAGCTACCATCTGTCAAAATTATTATGAGCTAATTAAAGCTCCTTAAAGTTGAGTTTGGTTAACGTTAAGGTTAATGTTTAGTCATTTGTGCATTACGTTTCATAATAAGATGAATGTTTAATAAGGTATGTATCTGGTAAGGTAATGTTTAATAACTTGTGTTTGATAAGTTAATGTTTAATAACTAATTCTCTTCTTTTTGCTACTACACAGACTACCACAGAGACGATAAAGTTAGTATGCCAGGATGGCTGGTTGTTTGAATAAATGTTGCATGTTTGTATTAATTTTGTTGTGTTATTTTTGTACAGTTAAATTCTGATCCTCAGCGTGAACGCATGCTTAACTGCCTTGACATTAAACAAAAACAAAAGTAGATTTCAGATCCCAGACCTCATTCTTCCTTTAAGATTATTATTATTATTAGTAGTAGTAGTAGTAGTATCCAAACAATTTAATTAAAAAAAACACTAGCTCAAACATTACAACGCACCTTCTTCTGATGACACTCATACTTAACCATACCCCTTCTCCTGATGACACTCATACTTAACCACACCCCTTCTCCTGATAACACTCATGCTTAACCACGCCCCTTCTTCTGATGACACTAATACTTAACCACACCCCTTCTCCTATTGACACTCAAACATTACCACACCCCTTCTTCTGATGACACTCATGCTTAACCACACCCCTTTTTCTACTGACATTGGTAGTTAGCCACACCCCTTCTTCTACCTTCTACTGACACTGCCACCCCCCCAAATCCCAGTGAGTTGAATCAGCTGCATCAGCTGGTATCTGTGCATCAGTGACTTTCCACATTTCACATACAAAGACCTCATGTGCTTGCAAACACATACCGAGAATTTAAATGAAATCTGCTAAGTACGTTGCCAAAATGCCGCTTTTGATGTTGAATTGCTCAGTATGTTCCCGACTTTGGCATGATCAGAATGCTCTGCATGGGTTGTTAATATACACTACTCAAAAAAGTTAGGGATATTTGGCTTACTGGTGAAACTTGAGGATAGTTAACTTAATGTGACCTTCTCTAAACCTTTGTACATGTCCGATGTTCAAAACTTCAGTACATTTTGCAGAACTCGCTGTTCTCTAACAAGGAGTTTAACGGCAAAATTCACAACAGGTTTTTGATCCATGAATCGAGTAATGAATTCCTTAATTTCCTACTGCAGGTACAGTGGGAAAAATAAGTATTTAGTCAGTCACCAATTGTGCAAGTTCTCCCACTTAAAAAGATGAGAGAGGCCTGTAATTGACATCATAGGTAGACCTCAACTATGAGAGACAAAATGTGAAAAAGAATTTGAGAAAATCATTTTGTCTGACTTTTAAAGAATTTATTTGCAAATAATGGTGGAAAATAAGTATTTGGTCAATAACAAAAGTTCATCTCAATACTTTGTTGTATATCCTCTGTTGGCAATGACAGAGGTCAAACTTCTTCACAAGGTAGGCACACACTGTTGCTGGTATGTTGGCCCATTCCTCCATGCAGATCTCCTCTAGAGCAGTGATGTTTTGGGGCTGTCGGCGGGCAACACGGACTTTTAACTCCCTCCAAAGGTTTTCGATGGGGTTGAGATCGGGAGACTGGCTAGGCCACTCCAGGACTTTGAAATGTTTCTTATGAAGCCACTCCTTTGTTGCCCTGACAGTGTGCTTGGGATCATTGTCATGCTGAAAGACCCAGCCACGTTTCATCTTCATTGCCCTTGCTGATGGAAGGAGGTTTGCACCCAAAATCTCACAATACATGGCCCCATTCATTCTTTCATGTACACGGACCAGTCGTCCTGGTCCCTTTGCAGAGAAACAGCCCCAAAGCATGATGTTGCCACCCTCATGTTTGACAGTTGGTATGGTGTTCTTTGGATGCAACTCAGCATTCACTGTCCTCCAAACACAACGAGTTGTGTTTTTACCAAATAGTTCTACTTTGGTTTCATCTGACCATATGACATTCTCCCAATACTCTTCTGGAACATCCAAATGCTCTCTAGCAAACTTCAGACGTGCCTGGATATGGACTGTCTTAAGCAGGGGGACACGTCTGGCACTGCAAGATCTGAGTCCCTGGCGTCGTAGAGTGTTGCTAATGGTAGCCTTTGTAACGTTGGTCCCAGCTTTCTGCAGGTCATTCACTAGATCCCCCCTTGTGGTTCTGGGATTTTTCCTCACCGTTCTTGTGATCATTTTGACCCCACGGGCTGAGATCTTGCGTGGAGCCCCAGATCGAGGGAGATTAGTAGTGGTCTTGTAGGTCTTCCATTTTCTGATTATTGCTCCCACAGTAGATTTCTTCACACCAAGCTGCTTGCCTATTGCAGATTCAGTCTTCCCAGCCTGGTGCAGGTCTACAATTCTGTTTCTGGTGTCCTCCGACAGCTCTTTCGTCTTCACCATAGTGGAGTTTGGAGTGTGACTGTTTGAGGTTGTGGGCAGGTGTCTTTTATACTGTTAACGACTTCAAACAGATGCCATTAATACAGGTAATGAGTGGGGGAAAGAGGAGCCTCTTAAAAAAGAAGTTACAGGTCTGTGACAGCCAGAAATCTTGCTTGTTTGTAGGCAGTGATGGCTAAGTTACCTTGAGAAAGTAATCCGATTACTGATTACTGATTACTCCTTTTAAAAGTAACTTAGTTACGTTACATATTACTTGATTTTAAAAGTAACTACGTTAGATTACAAGTTACTTTAGTAGTTACATTCAGCAGCAAAATAAATTTTTCCAATACTCACTTTATTGGAAGTGCATTTTTAACAGTAACAATGTATTGAAGCAGGTTCGGTAACCGAGGCAGAAACTGCTTAATCCAAAAATCCCGAGGAGGGAAACTTTATTGATAACGCAACCCTGGCGCGCGCAGGCTCCGCCCCCCCAGTGTCACTTAAAGGGCAAGACTCGCCGTGAGGAGTAGGAGTCGCTACAGTATCTCCTGACATTACGTTTGTGTAGCTGCGCGGTATTATTTGTAAATTTATTTGTAAACGTAATACAAGCGAACTGGGGTGGGTTTCCCGAAACGTTCGTAGCGCCAAGTACTTCGTAACCTCGTATGAAACGTACGAGGTTAAGAAGTACTTAGCGCTACGAACGTTTCGGGAAACCCACCCCTGTTCAGTCAGACAGCTTGTGAAACGAAATACCATTACAATTTCAAGCATTTTAAAGTAGGCGACGTTAGTCAAAATTCCAGCACTTTTCAAACGTGGAACACAAAGCAACATTAAAATTGGTCAGGTAAATGTTCCTTCCCCTGTTTTTGAGGGGTGTTTCTTTACACTACCACATATCGTTACGGGAGGACACTGCACAGAATGACTTGTAAAACGTGCTCGCGCTCTCACAAGGTCGCGCGCAGCGTGCGGAGTCGAGCGCTATGGTCAGACGCAAAAGTAGAACTGAGCCAAGAAGAAAGCAAAAATATATATTTTACTAGGGAAAATATAAATAGTAACGCACAGTTATTTGGATAAGTAACTTTAATCTGATTACTGGACTGGAAATAGTAGCGCGTTATATTACTCGTTACCGAAAAAAGTGGTAAGAGTAACGCGTTACTGACATCACTGTTTGTAGGTGACCAAATACTTATTTTCCACCATTATTTGCAAATAAATTCTTTAAAAGTCAGACAAAATGATTTTCTCAATTTTTTTTTCACATTTTGTCTCTCATAGTTGAGGTCTACCTATGATGTCAATTACAGGCCTCTCTCATCTTTTTAAGTGGGAGAACTTGCACAATTGGTGACTGACTAAATACTTATTTTCCCAACTGTATTTAAACAGTCCTCCTCACATTATAACATCATGAGACCCTGATTACACCAAACAATTGATCTACAGTAACTCGTCATTGCGAGGCTTCAAACAGGATGTTCTCAGGCGGAAGTGACCATTGAGCATAGAGTGTCACAGAGTGTCATAAGCTTGTTGCAACAGAGATACAGAGAGACTGGAAGAATCACAGAAAAGCATAGAAGTGGACGTCCTTTCACCACATCTCACACATTTAAGGGAGATGAGAGGCACGCAAGTGTCATGTCAGACCATTCAAAACCATTTACATCCGAGTGGTCTGTGTGCTGGACAACCTGCAAAGGTACCTGACAACACCATCAGGGGTCATTGTCTTGCATGGGCCAGAGAGCATTTACGCTGAGCGAGGGACCAGTGGGCCTCAGTGCTGTTCACTGATGAAAGTCCACTCATGTTGAGCAGAAATTATGGCTGACAACGGTGTTGGAGACGTCAAGGAGAGTGCTATGCATCTGCCACTATTATCACAAGAAGAGCCTTTGGTGATGGTGGTGTTAGTTTGAGCAGGTGTGTCTAGCCAATACAGAACTGCTCTACACTTTGTGACAAGCTCACACTACATGAATATCATCATTAATCCAGTCATTGTGCCTCTACATGACAACATCTTCATGGACAACAATGCTCCAGGTAATTGAGGTTACGGAACGGCTGCTGGAGACAGGGGTACCTCAGATGGAGTGACCTGCACTTTCTCTAGACCTGAATGCCATAGAAAACCTGCAAGATCAGCTGAGTCACTGTGTAGAGCCTCATAACTCTGTTCCCTAGAACCTCAATGACCTGAGGGTCCTTCAAGAAGAGTAGGATGCTATGACTCAGCAGACAATAAGTCAACTTGTGAACAGCATGAGACATCGTTGTCAAGCTGTAATTGATGCTCAAGGGCACATGACAATTTACTGAGACATTAACATGTTTGTTGGGGTAAACCCACCGCTCTTGTTAGCTTTTGTTTCATAAATTGTTTGACATGAAGAAATACCCATTGCTTGCTTCTACTTAAATTCCCCACTTTCATGATATATCACTGTGGCATGATCCTTTTACATTTTTCCATAAATATCACCTGAAAGCCAAATATTCCTAACTTTTTGTGAGTGGTGTATGTGTAGTGTGAGGAAGTCTACCATTTAGAAGTGTAATACCACCCTCTAGTGTCCAAACGTGCATATTTAATTTGCTATGGCAGGGAAAAAGTCCTGTGAAAATCAAGGTCTTGTCCTTTTCTGTGTTTTCTCTTTATAGACCTTCTCTGAGTTTTAGGAAGCCTCCAGTGAACAGGTAAAAAACACTGCAAAATGTATAGACATGTTTTACAGTTTTTCTCGATTGTTTACACACATTGTCTGAAAGCATGCCTCATACTCTCAAAACTCTACACACAAATCAGAAAAACACACACACAATGGGCAAAACCCCTCAGTTCTCTTTCAAAATGAAACTTTACAGTCAGAACAATATTATATCTTCTCAAAATGGTATTTTGTTCTCAGATGACACACACAAACCATCATATGAATAGACATTTATAACAACTGGTTGAACACTGATGTGCTCAATGTAAAACACTATGATGAATGGAAAACACTTCTTCTCCATTCATCATAATGACTTAGGCCTTTTTTGTGCAGTGTTACACTTACTACAGACAGGAAATACATAAGTGCATTGTAAAATATTTTAGAATAGTGTTTTTATACTCAGAACACACATATACAGTAACAAATATATTTTATTTTTTCCCACAAAAGCAATGTACACAGTGTACATCCCACCCAACACAAAGTTGCACATACAGTGGTCTACATACACAACAACAGAAGAGTTTACTATATACAGTTACAATTACAGTAAAAAAAAACTATGTTGCATACAATGGCACGCTGGCCAATGATATTCCTTCCCCTCCTTCGTCCGTCTTTTTGTGAGGTTGAATCCAACCTCATCAATGAAGATGAATTGGTGCTCCACTGCATCTACCTCTAGCTCAAAGATTCTCTGAAACACACATGACAGTATCAGAAATAGACATGGAGGAGTCACTATTGTGAAGCACAATCATTATGATTACAATATTGAAATATGTATAATTTATACAGTGTTGAGGGGATACATCAGTTGTGAGATTGTATAGGGCTTACTTGCACATAGTTATATTTCAGTTCTTTGACTCTTTCTGAATTGCGTTCAAAAGGCACCCTGTAGACCTGCTTCATCCACAGATTATTTCTGCGCAAGACACGGTCCAGCGTTGATAATCTCACCCTATCAATATTTTGAAATATCTCGTTGTTTTCTATTATTTTTCTTTGTATTTTCCATAATGTTATGGCATTATTTTCTAGGACCATGTTCAGGATTTCAGTTTCCTATTCAGGAGACAAAAGACGTTTCCGTCCACCTCATGTTGGTAACCTTTCAGTTCTGCAATACAAATAGTAAAATACTGTAAATACTGTGTAGGAACACAAAGTAGGAATACATTTCCCAAATACTTGAAACATACTTTATATTTACAGTCCTACAGAACAGTCCACAGGCAATACTGTACTCATTGAGTACTGTATTGATATGCAGTACTGCAGTTTCCTACTGAGAGTTGATTTCTTACCTGTTCTCATTACGGAAAGTCCGGATGATGGATGCTACAGTGTACCTACTCACATTTGGCTGTACTCTTTGCCCAGCCTCCCTCATTGTTAGACCATAGACCACATGGTCAACCAAAGTGGCTGGGATCTCATCAGAGATTACGGTCCTTGGCCTTCCTCATCCTCGTCCTCCTCCTCTTGCTCTCACTCCTCTGGCTCTCCCTCTGTTTCCGCTGTTGGCATCCATTGCTCCAAAACAGAAGAGCTCACCACCAACAGAAGAGCTTTTGCCATTTTATGCTAAAGCTCTGATTGCTGGTTGTACACATGTGTGACAGGTGTTTGCTGATATGATGAGTCAGTGTGCATAGTAGGACAATTAACTTTAGAATTTTGAATAACAGTGTGTTCCTTGTGAAAACAAGAGATTTTCTTCATGAAAATTATGCCAAATGCAGAAAATTGTGTGTAGTGTTTTGAAAAAAGTGTGTTTTAGAACTGCAATTTGAGTGTAAAGCAGGAATTGTGCTTGTAGTTTAGTAGAATTGGTTCAGGGGGTTGGTGCAATAGTTACATGTTGTGGTCATTGTGTCTCAATTACCAGCATTAGTGTGTTAACAATCGAGAAAAACTGTAATTATCCTGACTCAGCTATTTAATTTTCACTTACCTGTTGAACACATTAAACATTTCTGTTTATTAGTAGTTACTCATACTCTTAAATCCTAATCTGTCTATCTGTCCTACATCATCTTTAATTCCTATCTCATCCATCAACTCTAATCCATTTTTCCATTCTAACTTGTTCACTTTATGTGTGAGTTCATTACATACGTTCATGTGCGTGTTGTTATGTGTGTGTTCAAATGTGTGTGTCTGTTAATGTATGTGCAGGCTTCCCCGTAAACCCATTCAGGAGACAGACATTGGCTTCTACCATGTGGCGACTCATGCCGATGCCAGCAGAAAACGCATTATGGAAGATACAGAGGACTGGCGACCACGAACAGGAACCTCACAGTCACGCTCCTTCCGAATCCTCGCCCAGATCACAGGCACTGAGTCTGAGGAAGGTTTGTGTCATCATCATCGTCATCATCATCGATGTTGCTGTTGGGTTCTGTTGCTGTGTTGTTGGTGTCTTTGTTGTAGCTGGTACTTGTTTGTGGTGGTGTGGTAGTGTGTTGAAATTGATATTTGTTGTGGTTGCTTGTGATGTTTTAGTTGTTGGTGGTGTTGTAGTTGGTGTTTGTGGTGGTATGTGTTAGTAGTGTTGTAGTTGGTGTTTGTGGTGTTGTAGTTGGTGTTTGTGGTGGTATGTGTTAGTAGTGTTGTAGTTGGTGTTTGTGGTGTTGTAGTTGGTGTTTGTGGTGGTATGTGTTAGTAGTGTTGTAGTTGGTGTTTGTGGTGTTGTAGTTGGTGTTTGTGGTGGTATGTGTTAGTAGTGTTGTAGTTGGTGTTTGTGGTGTTGTAGTTGGTGTTTGTGGTGGTATGTGTTAATAGTGTTGTTGGTGGTGTTGTAGTTGGTGTTTGTGGTGGTATGTGTTAGTAGTGTTGTAGTTGGTGTTTGTGGTGGTGGTGTTGGTGGTATTGTTTTACATGCTGATGCTGCTGTGGCTGTCTCACTCCCCAGACCTGACAGAGCCTCAGGAAGTAGATTCTGCCAGGAAGACAGGGTAAGAATTTCTGTTGCCACACTGTCTGGCTTTTTTGTTAAGAAAAAAAAACTTTTTTGAGGGCTTTAATTGTTGTTGCTTGTGCTTTCATTGAGCCAGATATTTGTATTACACAGTATATAAACACGTGTGTGTGTGTGTGTGTGTGTGTGTGTGTGTGTGTGTGTGTGTGTGTGTGTGTGTGTGTGTGTATTCTACTGTAGTGTGTTAACATAGCTTGAAAAATATATGTGTATAACAAGTAAACACATAAGATGAGAGAGGATCCAATTGTAACAAGTATTTACTCTGAGTCGGAATGAGTTCATTAGACTGGGAGTGCAAGAACCCAAGATATGAAGGATGGCAGTGTGACCTCCACAGGGGTAGATATAATAACAGGTATCCCAAGTTGCAAAAGTTGATTTCAGGGAGGTTACCCCCCCCCCCCCCCCCCCCCCCCCCGAGTGTAAGATGTTGGGGGGGGGGCGATGGCGAATGTAAGTTGTTGAGCGGGGGGATTCCCACTTGCGATTAGAGAAAAAAATGTCTGTCGCCTGTGTGCGCGTTTGTGTGGGTCACTCGTTCTGAATTCCGGGAGATTATATGTGACTCGCGGATATCAGGGAGCCACTTCCGAAATGCGGGAGACTCTCGCAGCTTCCAGGAGACTTGGGATGTCTGTAATAAGTTCCTTGAGATAATCATCATTCTGGCCTTACTCATAATAAAATAAGAAAAGTTAAAGTATTAATCTTGGATATGGCTGCAGAATTATGAGAAGGAACCTTTTATGTACCATGCCAACTGATAAGAGGAAACATATTTAGCAAAAGCAATGGAGCCAAGAACCAATATCGATGGTATTCTAGAGTATTCAGGGCATGTTGAAGACCTGAAGAACAAACTGAGTCCTTCCAGACATAACCCATCTCAAAGCAGATAGAGAAGAGTAGACCCAGCTCAAAGCAGACAGTTAAGACATGACTCAGCTCAAAGCAGATAGATAAGACACAACCCAGCAGTCTTATAAAGCACAACAGTGCCCTGTAGGTGCTTGAATGTTTTCATCCACAGTATCAAATGGAGAGCTGATGTCCAATGGGGTTTATAAACAGGGAGGACTGAGGACTATAGATGACCATAAATGTTCTTAAAACTTATCTCTAGGGTTAGGGGTTAGATTAGAGTTATGGGGTTAGGTTAGGGTCTAGGGGTTGAGTTAGGGGTTAGGCTTAGGTTTAGGGTTAGGTTATGGTTAGAGTTAGTGTTCTCTGTCTCCTCAAACTATGATAGTGCAGAGTGGCTCTATCTTGATGCTGTTAGATTCTTTCATTTATCTGCCACTTATCACTTCCTGTCCTGATTCATCCCCCACTGATTAATCATTTCCTGTCCTTAAACAATAGAAATGTATTTATATAGTGCTTTTTACAACAGTTGTTACAAAGCAGCTTTACAAGTGTCAGAGTTCAAGCCCACAATGAGCAAGCCAAGGGTGAAAGTGGTAAGGAAAAAACTCCCTAAGAGCATGAGGAAGAAACCTTGAGAGGAACCAAGACTCAGCGGGGGAAACCCATCCTCCTCTGGCTGAGGGGGGGGGGGGGGGGGGGGGGGGGGGGATCGGGATAGTGAGAGGGGCAGTGTGTACAATACAGTGTGTTGATCCTTCATCATAACTGGTTAGGCAGGAGGTGGCTGGACCAGGGTGGATAGCAGAAAAAGCTCGTCTCACCATATTTCTTAGGTTGGAGGGCAGCCATTTGGAAAAGAAAGAGGGACAATTATCTCTGTATGGAACAATATGTGGGACAAAGGAAATTTAAACATATCTGGAGTGTGGCAGCAACTCCGACAAAAAATTATTACAGCCTAGCTAAAAGGACAGAACCCAAAGATAACACAGACTTGGGAGCATCCTGAGAATGTCAATCAACTTGACTGATCACGTGCAATGACAGGATAACAGCACCAGCACCCCAGTTTACTATAAAACCTTTTGCCCATGAACCCCTGAATCTGTACCTTTATCTAAGGGGGCATATTAATTTCCAAATGCTAAATAAAAGAAGTAAGTTTTCAACCTAGACTTAAAGAGTCCCGGACAAATGCTGGAAGTGTGACGGGCAGGGTGAGCGAAAATAAATGGAAGCGATCACGCCAAGTCTCAGGGAAAAAGGATGGTTTAATATGTAAAGTGTGCAAACCAAAACCTGTGAACTGATCCGAATTAAGGATATAATAACCAGCGGTCAACTGGTACAAAGAAAAGACATATATAGACAAACAAACGACCCTCAGGTGAGACGGATCACGGGCTCCGCCCACCCGAGGGACGAGCACAACGCCATGATTGACAGGACATCTGCCGCTGTGAACGGGGGCGACCAGTAGGGGGCCCGCCGTATCGTGACAGGAAGGTTATTCCATAGTTGGGGGGCCATATTATTATTAGTTATGGTAATCTTATTAATTACCATAACTAATAATAAGACATCCTGTGATTTTAGGAGACATGGGAGCAGCCCCGTCGACAGGGGGGGACAACCGGGTCTGTTGTCCCGGGCCCTAGGGCCAGGGGGGCCCATCAAAGAGCCCAGCAATTTATTTTTTATTTAAAGTCTATAATTTTTTAATAATCTTGAATCTTTAATTAATATAAAATTCTGTACTCATAATAAGCTCAATGTCTAAAATATATATATGTTTTTTACCTATCTGCATATTTTGCATTAAGTGCATACACCCCCGCCTCCCTCTGAAAAATGGTTTGATCCAGCACCGACCGTAACCGGCTGGTACCCGCCCAACAGCGGGAAATACAGTGGTGGATAGTTAAAGTAAACAGGAATCTGTAGTGCAGAAAAGAAAGGAAAAACATTTACTTGACGAATTGTAAAGTTGCATGTTCCAGGTTTGAAAAGTGCTGGAATTTAGGCTAAAGTACTTGAAAATGCTTGAAATTGTAACTACTTCGTTTCACAACAAATAGCTGTCTGACTGAACAGTTCTCGTGAAGACGTTAAGATTGGGCGTTTTGAAAATAAACAACCATTAAATAATGTGATAAAAAGCGAATTATTTCGAATCATTTCGAGTATATGTATAAATATTTAACTTAATTAAGTTTAACGTGCTGGGAAATATTGAACTGGACCTTGAAAGTGACGTACAAGTGCTTTAATTCCACCTTATAAAGGTGTATGAACCCTGCAAACAGACTTTGCTCCTTGCGCTGAAGCGCGGCGCGCGAAGTTACAAAATTCGAGAGATGCACGACCTCGCGAATCGACAGCGCGTGAGGTCCTCGTACACGGGCGGTGCCACTGCGTTTACGTCATTTTCGCGCGAACCTTCGCGCCGCTCGCGACGTGTCAAGTATAAACCAGTCAGCTGTCAGAAACAGCTTTGATGTGTGGCTATATTATATACTATATGACCTAACCAATGACTGTATATATACAGTCAATGGACCTAACACAAGGATTGTCTGCTACAGAGGAAATTCAAATATGACGTGCGGGGGGGCACATGAAACTTTCTTGTCCCGGGCCCCAGCAAGACTGTCAACGGGCCTGCATGGGAGTTCATAATAGGAAATAATTTCTTGGAGGAAATCAGGTGTAAGCCCATGTAGTGCTTTATAGGTCAATAGAAGGATTTAAAAATTGATATGGATTTTAACTGGAAGCCAGTGCAGGGCTGATAAGACTGGGCTGATATGATAAAAATTTTTAGTTCTAGTTAGAACTCTGGCAGCGGCCAGTCTCTGCTTTCTTTGTGGTTGCTTCTCGTTTGAAGGTGTCTCGCCACCTCTCTCTGTTATGCTTTCTCTTTACTTATTCGAGTATCTATCTCCTGCGTCGCTTCCTGACCCATCTCAAGTTTTCCCAATCCTGTATTTCTTTCTATCCGTTTTGCCTTTATTTTTGGGAAGGGTTTTATTTTGCTGCGGCGGTTTTTTGCCTGCTGCCACTTACTTCCTCTGGCATCCTTACTTACTTCCTCTGGTTTCGTTTTCGCGTTGTATTTTTCTGCGCTGTTTTTTAGTTACTGTTGTTATTTTGTTTCTTTCTCCAATCTCTCTAAGGTTGAGTGTTATTTTTCACATGTATTTTCCACGTTGTTTTTTTGTTTCTATTTACTCCATGCCCTCATGGTTTGGGTTTGGTTGAGTCTTCCGTGTTGTTTTGTTTGTTCGTTCTGGGTCACTGTGCGCGTTTCCCTCTCACTAATACATTTGACAAGTGTCAAACGTCTTGCTCTTGCGAGCCGGTACTTGGGTCCACCCTTCTCTATATTATTTCACTTGGGTCCACCCTTCTCTATATTATTTCACGCGGTGTGTACATTCCAGTGCTCACCGCATTACACAAGCCTTGCACACGAGCTACACTGTGTCAAGTTCGGTCTTCCCTGGCATTCGGTAAAAACCAAAATGAACCCATATTTTTTGCCTTAAACGAAGACGGGACAGGTTGAATATCTCTTTCCTCCATTTGTTTTTGTCAGGGCTGGCCCTAGGGCGGCTCCTCCAGTTGCCACCAGGAGGAGCCCACGAGTCAGACCACAGGCTAATCAGCGATGATGGCATTCACCTGTCATCCTGTGTTTTTAAGGACGACAGACGCAGTGCCTCATTGCTGAGTTTTCTGCTTCATGTCGTCAACCTCACGCCATTTCCCTGTTGTCTCTGCTTGGTGTCTCGCCACCCTGCCTCTTGCTCGTTTCAGTTGTTTTGTTTGTTTCTCTGTCCATTCAAGTTCTTACCTCCTGCGCCGCTCCCTGGCCTCTCTCAAGTTATCCTCCCACTGTTATTCTTCCTGTCCGTTTGGTTTTGGTTTTTGGGAAGGGTTTTTTGTAGTGATGGGAAGATGATACCTCAAGGAGTGTATCGACACACTACACAAACTGTGTTTACACAGTATTGACACGGTGTTGGTCACTCAATAGTGACCCCTGCAGTATTTATAATATCATTGCAGGTAAACAAAATGAAAAGGTGAAAAAGCATCCTGAAAACACATCAACTCGTGAAATATTTAATCGACATTCGTTTACTTAAAATATCTCATCATTTTAAAATTTCATTTGCTCAATTTGTTGTGTCCAGAAGAGTCCAAATTTTGCTTAAAACCTTGTGTAAATGCTAAACCAACTCTGCAAAAGATAGCAAATTTGTCTTAATAAAATTCAGCTAAAATGTGCAACTTATGTAAGGATTTTCATTAATGAAAGAGTAAAATAATATAAAACACAAAAAATGACAAGAAAATGCATTCATTTATGTATTTTTATTGAGAAACAAAAGTTTTTGAAGTGTGTTAGCTCCAAGGCGATTTCTCCTCTTGGATACAAGTTCTCCTGCCTTAGAAAAAACTCTTTCACAGGGTACAGATGAAGATGGTGTGCATAAATATCTAAGTGCGAGTACATAAAGGTGTGGATATGTTTTGTGGTTATCTTTCCAATATTGTAATGGATCTTGTGTTCTGGGTGTGTTGCTTTCAGTCAGGTAGCGTTGGACCTCAATTATGGAATCTGCTGTAACATTAGTCATCTTCTGGTTCTCCTCAACCTCCATATCAAGAGGTTTCCATAGACTGTGCCCTAAAAACATTACAGAAATAAATCTTTAACAATAATGTGTTTATTAGGACATGCCAAACTGCTACAGAAATATACAAATAAACACAAAGAAATTTGATTTCATACCTGAACTGGGTTCTGGTCCACGTGACGTGCTAGGTTCTTCTTCTGCTGGGTCAGGCTCATGGCTCCTCATTTCAGCAGCACACTCGGACTTCAGTCTCTTGACAGCTTCAGCTGCTTTTGATGGGCTAAGAAAGCCAACAGTTTTAAACCTGGGGTCTAACAGTGTTGCCAGTGTCATCACACTGAGTGATTCCATATTGCAGATAGACTCAATTAGCCGGTTTCTCAAATTTTCAGCCAGTTGTTGAGCAGCTGCTTTTGTCACCTTTGAAGCTTGATGTTGAAGCTCAATGTGGATCATTTTCATCAATGGTATAACCTTTGACCCGGAGACTCTTTTTTTCCTCAGAGAGTTCTCTTGTAGCTTGGAAAAAAGGAGCAAGCACCCTGAGCATCTCTTCAATCATTTCAAATTCTTCTGGAGTCAGTGGAGTTATATCAGTTTTTAATGAGGCCAGTGACACCCAGACTGCCTCCTTCTGCTCATTCATTCTTTCCAGCATGTGGTAGGTGCTGTTCCATCGTGTCGGCACCTCATTTATTAATTTGTGGAACGGTGTTCCCAGCTGTTGCTGCATTTGAGTGAGCTTTTCTTTGGCTGTGGTGCTTGAACGAAAGTATGTTACAATTTGCAGTGTTTTGTTACGTATTTCTGTTAGTGTTGTGATCACATGACTTTCTTACAATTAAGTTCATGGAATGGGCAATACAAATAGTTTGGCGTATTTGCAGCATTCGAGCACATCATGTTTGCTGCTGCATCAGTGACGAGACACCTGACCTTGCCCACGATGCCCCATTCCTCCATGAGGCTCCTTTTAACGGTGGCTATGTTTTCTGCAGTGTGTTGCTGAAAAAAGTGCTGCACTCCCAAGACTGATGAATGGAGTTCATGGCTTTCTTTGTCTACATAGTGGCAGCTACCAGCAAGATATGCCTCCATATTAATGGATGTCCACATATCAGCTGTTAAACTGACAGCAACGGTGCTCTGGAGGTCCTTTATAGTTTTCTCTTTTTCCTCCTGATATTTCTGGCTCAGCAAGTCCTTGATGGCCTAAAAATAATCACACACACACACACACACACACACAAACACACACACACACATATATATATATATATACATACATGTATACAAATACACACACAATAAATATATAATAATGTTATAGTATATAATAATAATAATAATAATAATAATAATACATACCTTCCTGCTTGGCAGAACATATGAGGGTAGAATAAGCTTCAGGAGCTCCCTGAATCCCTCATTTTCAACAATGGAGAGGGGCTGACAGTCTTTGATGATCATGTTGATCACAGCCTTATCCACAGCTTGCTTGTTAGGAACTGTAAGGAAATGTTTTTTGGCCTTATTAAAGTACTGACAAGTTTACAAACAATATTACATATAGTTACACAAAGCATTTTGTGTGTAATAAACCATTTTAAATTAAAACATTTTCATTTTATTTGAGAATTTTAACACACCTGGGGTACTCTCAGCAGTATGTGCTGATTCTTCATTGCCATGCCGAGCTCTATAATGCCTCTGTCACGGTGAGGCGGCCCCCTACCGGCCGCCTCTGTCCACAGCGGCTGTGTTGTTGTTGTTGTTTTGTGACGTCGTGTACGCCCCTCAGGTGGGCGGAGCCCGTGATCCGTTCCCACCTGATGGTCGTTTGTCTGTCTATATATGCCTTGTCTTTGTACCAGTTGACCGCTGGTCATTATATCCTTAATTCGGATCTATTGCACGGGTTTTAGGTTTGCACACTTTATATTAAACCACCCTTTTTCCCTGAGACTTGGCGTGATCGCTTCCTTTTTGTTGCTCACACCTGCCCGTCACAGAATGACCAGCCACCCTTCGGAAGCCGCCGAGTCTCTTTTTCTTTCTCCTTCGTTCGTGGTCATGTCTCGTGGTAAGTGTTTGTCTGCGTGGTGTTTTGTTTGAAGAGCTCCGCCGTGCTTTTGTGTTTTGTGTGTGTGTGTGTGTGTAGCACGGCGAGGACCAGGGCAGTCTGCCCTGAGACAGCTCTTCGTGTCCGTTGTATGTTGCGGGAGTTTCGCCGTGCGCTTGTGTGTATGTGGCACGGCGAACACCAGGGTGTCTGCCTGGTGGACTCTCGTGTGTTTTGTATGTGTGTATGCGTGAACGGACGTGTCGATCGATATGCGCGCTCGTTGTGTTATATGTTACATGTGGTGTGTGACGCTGGTGCCGCTCCTCACCGTCGCCTCGCTCCCCTGTTGTCTTGTGTTTCATGTGGGGAGCGACTGCGAACGTGAGCGGCGCGTCACTGTGTCTGTTTATGGAGAGCGCGCGTTTGTGGGTCCCGTCTGTTTGTGTGTACGCCGTTTTTTGTTTGCTTGTCTAGTCTTTGCGTGTGTGTTGTGTCCTAACGTGTTGTCTAAGGTTTGCGTGTAATTCCACGCATGCTCCTCCCCCTGAATGTGTGTTTGGGGGGGGGGGGGACCGGCTGTGGTCCCGTGCCATGGGGTGTGGCACGGAGGGCGTCTCTCCCAAGGGAGGCCCTGAATAGGGTAAGGCGCGTTTGTGTTTTGTGTTTGTATGTGTGTGTGTGTGTGTGTGTGTGTGTGTGTGTGTGTGTGTGTGAGGGTGTGTTCTTTGTGCAGGTGCTTCTCCTTGGCAGTGTTCCTGGACCTTGTGGGGGTCTCCACCTGGCAGGAGCCCCCTTGTGTTGTGGGGTGACCGGAGCCCGGTCGTGAAGAGCCCCTCCCTAGAGGGCTGGGGCCCCCGGATGTTTGGGGACCATGGGGCTCCGGTCTGAAAAGCTCCTGCTGAGGATGGAGATCCTCCCTCCTGCCCGGGGTGACCAGGAGGCCCTTGGGGCTGCTCCCTAGCCCGCGTCGGGGGTGCTCTGGGCCTCGGTCTCTGGCGCTCCTGGGTTGGGTGGAGGAGTCCACCTTGAGATGAGAGGCCCCGGGAGGGGTTGGCTCCCCAGGAGGCTGGGGTGACCCCTAGCAGAAGGCAGGGGTCAGCTCTGGGAGGAGGTAGGTCCAGGAGGTGAAGTAGCCACGCCTTGGAGAGGTAGCCTGCACACCCACACACACACAAGGGACGAGAGAGGAGCCGTAGCCCCTCGTCCTCACACCCATGGGGCTTACCAGCTGAATGCCGGTTAGGGCGTGAGGGCCCTGTGACCGACTGGGGCGTGGTTTTGTGGTGTTAACGGCCCGGTCGGTCCAGGGTCCCGCCCAGGGAGGTGAGCTGACTAATGTTATGTGTTTTGTGTTTCAGCTCGTGGACTGCAGGAGGTGTGTCCCTGCCTGTCCTTGCCTTCCTGCCCCTTCGTGTTGTTGTGCAGCCGCTGTGTGCCACACACCCAGTGGAGGGGAGTGCGGCTTGGTGGGGGGGTCTGTCACGGTGAGGCGGCCCCCTACCGGCCGCCTCTGTCCACAGCGGCTGTGTTGTTGTTGTTGTTTTGTGACGTCGTGTACGCCCCTCAGGTGGGCGGAGCCCGTGATCCGTTCCCACCTGATGGTCGTTTGTCTGTCTATATATGCCTTGTCTTTGTACCAGTTGACCGCTGGTCATTATATCCTTAATTCGGATCTATTGCACGGGTTTTAGGTTTGCACACTTTATATTAAACCACCCTTTTTCCCTGAGACTTGGCGTGATCGCTTCCTTTTTGTTGCTCACACCTGCCCGTCACAGCCTCAGCATTGATGAAGTGCTCTTGTTGATGTAAGAAAGCTCCGTGGAGCAGAGTCGACACTTCACCTACAATAAAATCAAAAGTGACTTCATCTGAATACAATTAAAACCCTTACCAGAAAAGAGTACAAACATATTTAATAAAATAATGTCCAAAGGAGAAACAATACCTTATTTGGCGTCAAAAGATCAAAATGATTCCAGACAGTGGAAAACTTCCTGGTTCGATCCATGATACGTGAGGGCAAGCAAAAATGCATAATCCAAACGCAACAGCAAAACTCCATCCAACAAACCCGCGACATGCTGATACAGTTCGCTTCCTTATAAACACAATTTGGCGCGACACATCCAAACGATACACTTCCTGTATCGGTCACGTGATTTTTGTTTAAAGCAATACACGTATCGATACGGGGTTTCACTCTTGTGCGCTCGGCACAGTGTTGATGCACCAGTATCGTTCGTCCCATCACTAGTTTTTTGTTCCTCGCGGCGTTTGCCAGCTAGCCAGCTACCTCCCCTGGCGTCCTTGGTTTTCTTTTTGGTTTTCTGTTTTCCCCTGTTACACGCGTTGAGTATTCCGCAATTGTTTTCTGTTTTCCCCCTTTATACACGTCGAGTTTCTCCGCGATTACTTTCAGTTTCACCCTCTACGTCAGCACTGAATACCCAGCGCACCGAGTCTTTGTTCCCTCGCGCTTGTGCAATTATTCAGAGTACGGACAAGGCGCTTGGGTTCGCCATCATGAAACATCTGCGGGAGGTTCTGTCCCCTACATCTCCCGTTCTGACAGTTTTGGCTACTGTACCAGGTGTAATGGGGTAGTCTGCGAGATTTAGCATTAGATCTGGTATTTTTGGTCTTGCCACTTTTGGTCCCAGAATAAGAACCTCTGTTTTGTCACCATTATGTTGTAGCAAGTTTTGCTACATCCAGCATTTAACATCTCTTACGCAAGCCTCAATGTTCCCTAATCTGGATTTGTCATCAGGGTTGGCTGATATGTAAAGTTGGGTGTCATCTGCATAGAAGTGAAAGTTGACACCATGTTTGTTTATAACTATGCCCAATATATAATGTATATATGTATGTATATATAATGTAAATAATAGTGGAACTAAGATGGAGCCTTGCAGGACTCCATATTTTGGAGGGAATATTAATGAGCTCTACAAACTGATCATTTAAGTAAGAATTAAACCATGTTCCTGAGATTCCAACACAGTTTTCTAACCTTTCAAGAAGGATCCTGTGAACCAAATCACATACAACATCCTGACACTCTCCCTCGCTAAACAACTGGTCGTCTCGACTACTAATCCTAACCCCCCCCCCCCCCCAGATTCAGGGACTTGATCACATACCCGGGATACTTCTTCCTCAGCCTGCACTGCATCAGTGTTGGAACTTACCTCAGGCCCTCCCTGCCCATGACCCATCCATCTGGCCGGATACCAAGATGATTGCAACGAACAGTTCAGAAAGGGCTATCTTTACCTTTAGGGTGGATGACATAAGCCGTGGGGTGTCTAGAAAGTTGTTTTACCACCACATAGGTGCGGGTCTCCATCGACCACCCAACTTTCCTTGGGCCCGACGACAGAAGTCCCAAACTGAGTGCTGATTGTTTATTTCAGCATCAAAAAGGCTGTGACTGGCATAGGCAATAACCCACTCCTTCCCATCCTGGACCTGGGCCAGCACTATTATTAACCCTGGAAATAATTGTTCACACTCAGTAGTCCACTAGACTTTCCGCTGATTCCCTCTTACCCCTCGAAGCAAAGCTTGGAGTGGAACAGCCTTCTTGGAGAATGCCAGAATAAAACATCGGTAATACCCTACAAACCTCAAGAATGAAAGTACTTCTCGCACAGTGATTGGTACTGGCCATTCTCGTACTGCTTCTTTTGAGGGTCCATAGCTATGCCACCATAACTTACTACATGGCCCAGATACTTGACTGACTTCTGAAATAAACACTTCTGTGATTGTAACTTTAGCCCATGGTCTTGCAATTTCCCCCAAATCTGTCCCAAATGCCCCAGGTGGGTCTCAAAGTCTGCACAATAAATGATATCTAAATAAATCAACAAGAAATCATGTACCTGTCCTCCAAGACAGTGCTGCATCAATCTCTGAGAAGTGGCAGGTGCATTACACAACCCAAATGGCATTCTGTCAAATTGATATCGTACCACAAGGGTCACATATGCAGTCTTATGTGCCGGATGTACTACCACTTGCCAGTACCCACTGGCCAGATCCAATGTAGAGTGTCATGCAGCCTGCTTCAAACAGGTCAAAGACTCCTCAATCCTAGGAAGGGTATAGGCATATTTATGGGTTATTGCATTTAGCTTCTGGTAGTCTACACAGAACCGCCAGAAGCCATGCTTTTTCTTGACTAAAACTACAGGGACTGCCCATGGGTTCAAACTATCTCTAATAACTCCACCATCCAACATGCTCTGAAGCAAAGCCCTCAGTTCAGCATACAGACTAGGAGGTACTGGTCGATACCACTCATGAACAGGTGCAGCATCTCCTGTAGGAATAGTATGCTAAACAAATTAGTCAAACCATAATCTCCTTCCACTACTCCAGCAACTCTTGCAACTTCTGTGCTTGCCCCATCATCAATCCTTCAGCTTGATGGGACAAAGAGCTCAACTGAGTGGGGAGAGCACTACATACCAGTTGCACCTCCACTTCCACTACATTTTCATCCCTCTGATTTAGCACTTGATAAGGTGGGTGTACATAGTCAGGGTTAAGTCAACTTACTTGGGTCAGAGGGTGTCTTGGGGGTAGAGACACAGGGTAGGAATGTGGGTTACAAACCCTCAAGAGAACCCTACCTCCCTGAACCTCAGTAATTGCATGGCCCACACACCACTCTTGGTTGCCCCCATAGCCATCTTCCAATAACACACTCTCCTGTCCGGACCTTGAGGCTTGTGGAGCATGGGCCCATACTGCAGTCTTGGCCTGTGGAACCAGTATAACTGAACCCAGCTGTTGAAGTCTTGCTACACCAAGGCATACTTGACCTCTGCCTTCAATCGTCTACAGGCCACAAATGCTCGATCCCATGCCACTCTAGCTGCTTTGGGAAGAGAAGATTTAAGTAAATTATGGTCTCCCCTTTTAAAATCATTCCAGCAATGTTGTACAACATTCATGCCTAGAATCCCATAGGCCAGTGGGAGGTAGCAATCTTGTACAATCAGTGTGCCTTTTCCCTGTACCACAATACCACCTACCTCAAAATCCAATAAAACAACCCACATAAGGAAGTGCCAAACCATTTGCGGCTTTAAGGGCTAACCAGAGGACTTCAATAGCCTCCTTTGTCTCTGCCCCTTGCAAGTGGCGCTGAAACAAACTCTGACTAAACAAAGTCACTTGAGAGCCAGTGTCAATGGGAGGTAGCAATCTTCTGCAATTACTGTGCCCTTTTATGGGGAAAAAAGTGCCACAATACCACCTACCTCAAAATCCAATAAAACATGGCTATCTCCGGGTGCTTACATGGCCGCAACAGTTATCTGTGTTCAAATTTCTTTTACCAATTCTACCCACAGTGCTTCTTTTACTTCACACCAACCCTGTGAGTCAGCTTAAGGCACCCCTTGAGTTCAGCAGGTTTCACCTCTAATTCTTTTACCAATTCTATCTCTCTCTTAATGACTTAATAGCTTCTTTTACAACATCCTGAAATATCAACACTGGCTCCTGTCAGACTCACCGTTGCAGTTCCAGCTGTATACTGTAGGACCTGGATGTAGCCCCAACACCAACTGACTCCTCAGCATTTCATCTTCTGCTCCGACTGCTGGCTCCTTAATATACCACCTGAAATAAGCCTCATGGAGACGCAGTATGAATGGCACCACTGCCTTCCCAACATGCCGTTGACCAGAGGTGGGGACTCGAGTCACATGACTTGGACTCGAGTCAGACTCGAGACATTAATATTAAGACTTTTGACTTGACTTGAAAAAATATTCAGAGACTTAGACTTGACTTGGACTTTTACCAGAGGTGGGGACTCGAGTCACATGACTTGGACTCGAGTCAGACTCGAGTCATTAATATTAAGACTTTTGACTTGACTTGAAAAAATATTCAGAGACTTAGACTTGACTTGGACTTTTACACCAATAACTTGGGACTTGAATTGGACTTGAACCTGTTTACTTGCAAAGACTTGATTTTTTTACCCCAAATCAAAATTTTAAAACGCATCTTAATATTTATAAAGTGCGCCCCATTAATTTCATTTCCGTCCTTCTGACGCAGACCGGTCCTCTGCTTTTCCACACTCTGTACGTGTGTGTGTGTGTGTGTGTGTGTGTGTATGCATGAGCTGCAGCACAACCAATCAAATGGGGGGGGTCAGCGAACGTGAATTGTTACCGGGCGGGGTGTAAAATGGATACAAATTAAGTATTATATCGCGATCGAATCGTAACGTAATGAGCGTAACTCATTGAATCATAGATAAGGATCAGAGGTAAATAAACTAGATTTTTTTCCGGCATGAGAAATCGGATGTGTGGCGTGAGAGCGTGTGAAGACGGTCAAATGCGTGTGTCTCACGCTCAATGCGTGAGAGTTGGCAACCCTGGATTCTGTATCTGAACTCGGGGAAGAGAGCCTCTCTCTGTCACCATCATAATATCCAGTTCTATCTCAGCATGGATTGAGTATTTGAAGACATCTACGTCGAGAAAAAAATATATTGACAAAAGTGGAGCGAGTTTTCAGCTATGGGGACATCATTCATCGTGCACAAATGACATACAGACTTTTGGCCAGCAAATGCAATGCAGAATAGTTTACTGAAATGTCTAAAGTTGCAGATTCCTGTTAATTGTTCAGTTCTTATATTTGTTTGTCTTGTGTCACTCACACATGTTCTCCAAGAAACCAGATAAGAGAAGAGAGGGAAAATGCTGTTATGGTTCTTTGTATTGTACTGTGAAAATATCAGCACTTTTTATTTGAACATGGAGTTCTACTTATGACTTTTTCACAGAATATTTATTTCTGGAAAATTGTAGTTTAAAGTATGAATATTTTTGCAGCTAAGTTTAACAAATTGAACTGTGCAATAAAGAGGTGTAATTTTAATTTTTTTTTATACTTCGTGTTTTCAGTTGCACATGTTTTATCAAGATTTGAGGAGAATACAGATTTAAAAAAGAACGCATGTCTATTATTTACATTTAAAATATACCTGCAACATTGGTAAAAAAAAAAAAAGACTCGAAAGGACTTGAAATTCCAAGTTTCAGACTTGGGACTTGACTTGACTATTGCCTGTCTTGACTCGAGACTTGACTTGACTTGAGTGTCTTTGCTTGAGACTTGACTCGGGACTTGAGGTATAAAGACATGGACTTACTTGAGACTTGCAAAACACTGACTTGGTCCCACCTCTGCCGTTGACACTTAAAAAATTGTGCCTTCACCTTCACCAATTCTGACGGCTGCCATCAGAATATGTGACCCCACTGAATCTCCATGAACTATTAAAAAACAACCACATATTTCCAAGAGACTTACCATCCCTTAACCATTGCAGCCAACAAAAAATCATGAATGGGATAGACAGGTGAGCCTTTTAACAGGGGTCACCAATTCTGACGGCAGCCATCAGAATATGTGAAATATTCTTCTTTAAGTACATTTATGTAATTAAGAGACGATAAAATGTACATACAAGCATCTGTCATCTTTTGGCTCGCGGACAGCAGCAAAACTAGAAAAAAGAAAGTGCATCAGCAAAGTGTACGTAGCATTTGTAAAGCGTTCGTGCCTGTGAACAGAAACTGCGAAATAACGCCCTCTGTGGTCACAAAACTCGATGGTGTAACACTGGATTTACCCCTTGAGCCTCTTCAGAAATGGTGTGGTGTCTTAAGTTAAGAGAGATCCTGCAAAACTACACCAAATTGTTGTCGTGACCACTAAGCCACTGCCAAGATCTTAAATTTATTTCAATCTCTCAGAAACACAAAACACACAACTCTGGGTATTACTTCATTTATTAGGGTAATTTCATAAAGACACAATATATGCCTAAACTCCATAGGTAGGTTTTCCTTACCACTGTCGCCTCTGGCTTGCTCATGAGGGATCTGGACCCATACAATTGTAAAACTGCTTTGTGACAACATGTTTTGTAAAAAGTGCTATATAAATAAATTTGACTTTGACTTTGACTTAAAAGGGGGAATGCATAAAAAATGAGAAATGTTTTGGAGATGTCACAGGCCAAATGGTTTCACACACCCCAATCATTTGAGTTCTTCAACGAGATAACAATAACACGTAATTTGGCCTGTACCTTTATACATAAAATACCTCATAAAGTCACCATCCACCAAGGGTAAAACCACACAATAAGAACTGCTGGACCTTATCTCACTCACCCAACCCTTCCTTGACACACCCCTTTTTACTAGTAACTCTAAAACACAGGAGACACACAGGGAAGAAGTGAAAAAGAAACATTCGATCAGATTCCCCACAACGATAAAAGAAAACACATTAACAGAATAACTCACGGAGTCCCAAAAAGCAACCTGGCCCGGATCACTTTGAATAAACAAGTCTGCACTTTACTGAATGCTTTACCTGGATATAAATGATAGGTTTGAAATGGGTCAATAACTAGATAGTACAATTGGATCAAGATTTGGTTTCTTGATTAGAGGTTTAATGCCCACTAGTTTACAAGTTTTGGTAATGGATGAGTTAACTGCCATTAGAAGATGTTCAATTTGAATAATTTTGAGGGAATTGAGTCTAATGTGCAAGTAGTACAATTTAGCAATGAAATTACTTTATCTAATTTTAGTTGTGAGAGTGGGTGTTAAGCTTCAATCATTTCTCCTAATGCAAAATTTTGTTCAAAATCAACCAAACAAGATGTCGGACCAGTTGGATTACCTATAAAAGGTTTTATATTTAGTCTAATATTCTCTATTTTATGATCAAAGAAATCCATAAAGACATTACTTGGATTTACATTACAAGTTTCTTGGAATCTGAGGTTCATTAGAAATAGTACTAAAGAGAAATCTAGGATTGTTTTATTATTCTCAATCAATGAGGCTAAGTATGCTCAGTGTGCTTTAGTGAGTGCTCAATAAGACTTTTGTACTCAATAAGACTATCCTTCCAGGCACAGTGGAATACTTCCACTGCGGTTTGTGGGAGCACATTTAAGTTATCTACGTTGATACCAAGCGTCAAAATTAAATCTAGGGTATGATTGCAATAAATGAGTAGGTCCCGGTACATTTTGTGTAATGTCGACAGAGTTCAATATAGACGTAAAGGCCTTTTTCAGTGGATCATCAGCCTTCTCAAAATTTATTTTAAGGCTCCTTATTATTTTGTTACTACATCCCTCTAAACTTGCTGCAAAATCACTGAAATTGTTTAGAAAGTCTGAGTAGGGCCCTGGCAGTCTGTAAACATTAGTTACTCAGAATGTGTTCATATTTGTAGCCAAATTAGTTATATTAATAGATAGCATCTCAAAAAAATTGGAGATATAGTGTTTCTAATGAATTTCTAAAGAATTTTGGTAGATTACACATATTCCTCCTCCAATTGTTTCCTACAGTGGTGGCTTCATTTAGAGTTCACCAGATCGAATCCAAGTTTCTGTGAAACACAGAACATCAATTTTCCGATCGCTTATAATTTCGTTGACAATAGTTGCTTTAGAATTAAGCGATCAAATATTTTTAAGTAAGATTTTTTAGACTATTTGAATTTTCCTATAATTCAATTTAACCCAGGGCACTGACACATTCTCAATTCTGTTGGAACTAGGTGATGCCTCTTGGCAGTCGGTTTAGCCTGTTTGTCTGTGGCCTGGTCGCTGGTCGTGAGTCTGGATTGTCAGCAGCTCCTAGTACTACTCTGCCAACTAACTTACAGGCTATGGGCTATGCTGAAGGAAAGCAAGGCGTCACCATCTTGTGTGGGGTGGACACCATACCTACCTAAGAGACCAGGCTTGCCCTCGAACATTTTCCAATGATCAATGTAGCCCACTTGATTTTCAGAACCGCACTTGGACATCCAGCAATTTAATGCCATGAACCTGCAGAATTGCTCATTGCCGTGCCGCATTGGGATGGGACCAGAGCAGATTACAGCATGAGATATTGTCTGAGCCAATTTAACTATGAAAATTTAATATTTGCCTTAGTTACTTCAGACTGCCGTAAACATATATTGTTGGCCCCTACATGTATCACTGTTCTCGAATGTCTCCTATTATCTAACAGTCTAAGTTTGCCACTAATGTTGTGTACTCTGGCTCCTGGTAAACAGCTAACTAATCGCTGGAGCCAGGATTAGCTAATTTCACATGCCGAACGAATCACCTATGACCAAAATAGTTTTGTGTCGTTCGCGAACGGTTTGTTCAAATGAACGAATCATTTGAGTGAACATACTGAACCGAATAACTTCCTCAGCTGATTTGTTCCTTTCTCAGTCCAGTGGCAGCAGCAACCATGCAGGCTGGCAGGGGAATTGCTATCTGTTAACTGCTATCTAAATCTTTTGAAAGAATCTTTTTAGTGAACTGATTCTAATGATTCAGTTCATCTAAAAGAGCTGCTGTGCCCACTAGACCAAAGTCCATAAGACAGGTTCCTCAACGGTGCTTCACTAAGGGCGTACTCACACTAGGGTCTGTGATCCGGGCCCGGGCACGGTTCCCTGCCGAAGCACGGTTCGTTTGACTAGTGTGATCGCTCCGAACCGTGCCCGGGCCCGCTTGAAGAGGTCGGCCAGGGCACAATTCGCGTGGACTCGGGCACAGTTCGCTTCTAGTGTGAGCGCTATCCGTGCCCGGGCCCGCTTGGTGCCTCGTCTGATTGGTTCATTTTGCCCGAACTCAAACATGATGTCAGTGATGCGACGCTCACGTTAAACAGTCATGGCGGCAAATGACAAATGATCAATAAATCTGTGCTTGCACCGTGTTTCTGCACTCCCAAAACGACTCCAAAAATACAATAAAAAAATAATTGGAAACTCCATAGTGTTGTGCGAGCGCGCTTTTTTTTCCAAATAAAGCGGCGTTGTGATGACTTAAGCGTGCTCGGGTCGGCTTGATGAAGGCAGTGTGAGTGCAGGCCAGAGGGGGAGTGGGGAGGGGGGATAACCGGGCCCCAGCACGAAACGAGCAAACTGTGCCTAGTGTGAGTACGCCCTAAGTGGAGCAAACCTGTTAGACATGTAACAAGGAGTGATGTTTTGGTGGGCTAGCATTGGCGTTAGCATTAGCTGCAGCCCTCGCTCTCTGACTACACCACTGAGACGTCACCCATGTGCCCCGCTATGAGGGCTCTAACACTGGAGTCGCACCATGTTACTGATTCTTGCTTTCTATCCCATAATAATGAGTGGACTCAGCACTCTAAACTTTCCACTTTCCATGAGAGAAGTGGAAGTTTCCACGAGAGAAGTAAATAACTGGCACCTCTCACAAATACTATCGCTATTAGTGTCAGTAGCGAAAGGGTCTAAGCTAAACATGCCACACTCAGAACAGGAAAACAAACTAACACCAGCCATAGATTAATTAAAAACTTTTAATTTTAGCCAATATTAGGGACTTATGCTAGCAGACGTTTTCGGTAACAGATAGTCTGTGGCAGAACAGGTAACTGCTCGTCTCGACTATGGTAAAGCTACCTGTGAAAATAGTCTAGGAAGGCAATCAGTTATGAATAATACAAAAATGGTACAAAAATACAAAAAAACTGCAGCAGCATCAGCAGGTTGCTTTCTGTCAAGTTCTTTCTTTGTATTTATCTGTCATTTTGTATCTTTCTCTTTTTTCATGTTTCTCTCCCCCCCCCCCCCCCCCCCCCCTCTTTTCTTCTGGGAGAACAGGACGATGAAAATTAAGGTGGGCCCGCGGTATCATAAATTACGAGACTGGCACCATGGAGTGTCTGCTCAAACCCTAAATGTCCTCAGCCTGGTTTAGCTTAGCCATTGTGTGTATTTGATTGTATTTATTGCATTTGATTGTGTGTGTGTGTGTGTGTGTGTGTGTGTGTGTGTGTGTGTGTGTGTGTGTGTGTGTGTGTGTATTTATTGCATTTGATGTGTGTGTGTGTGTGTGTATTTATTGCATTTGATGTGTGTGTGTATGTGTGTGTGTGTGTGTGTGTGTGTGTGTGTGTGTGTGTGTGTATTTATTGCATTTGATTGTGTGTGTGTGTGTGTGTGTGTGTGTATTTATTGCATTTGATGTGTGTGTGTATGTGTGTGTGTGTGTGTGTGTGTGTGAGTGTATTTATTGCATTTGATGTGTGTGTTTTTGTGTGTGTGTGTGTGTGTGTGTGTGTGTGTGTGTGTGTGTGTGTGTGTGTGTGTGTGTGTGTGTGTGTGTGTGTGTGTGCATGTGTGTGTGTGAGATGCCCGGTGGTTAAGTGACAGATAGGCTGTTAGTGTGGCTGTAGTGTTGGTCCTGTAGTGTGTTAGTACAGTATTATATTAGAAATGTTTAAATACTGAAGCTGAAATGAGGACACACCTCTTGAGTTTGGCTTTCACATTTAAACTGTTAGTAGCCCATTGATACATTATGAAGCTGTTATTGCTTATGACTCTGGTTGTTGTGTATTAATCTGTTTTAGATTAATCTGTTAATTAATTAATATTGCATCACCAATAAAGTGATTACTTTAGATTTCTTTCACATTAACCTTCTAGAAATGTCCAGTTTTTGATTTCTTTTGTGTGAATATTTTTTTCTCTGATATTCTAATAAAGGGTTAAAGTCACTGTAGTGTTTTTCCTGGTCTTTACTTCCACAAAGACCCATTGTATAAAAATAAATATTAGTATTGGTCAAGCTAGTATCATGTGGAACTCTCTCTCTCTCTCTCAATGTTCACAAGAGTGTAATACACTCCCTACCGGCTCACAACTGTTCACAAATAATACTCCAGTGTTGCCAACTCTCACGCATTGAGCATGAGACACACGCATTTGACAGTTTTCACATGCTCTCATGCCACACTTCCGATATCTCACGCCGGAAAAAAAAAATCTAGTTTATTTTCCTCTGATCCACATCTATGATTCAATGAGTTACTAGTTCGCTCTGGCACCAACCACCGGCGATCGATAGATTGCGATATAACACTTAATTTGTGTCCATTTTACATTTTCCATCCCTGAACACATTAGTCATGGCCTGGTGGTAGGGAACTGGTCTTGTGACCGGGGGGTCATGGGTTCGATTCCCAGACCTGAGGCCATGACTGAGGTGCCCTTGAGCAAGGCACCTAACCCCAACTGCTCCCCGGGCGCCGGGCTAGGGCTGCCCACAGCTATGGGCACATGTGATCCATAACCCCCTAGTAATCACTAGTGTGTGTGTTTGTGTGTGTGTGTGTGTGTGTGTGTGTGTGTTCTAACTGCACAGGTGGGTAAAAAACGGAGGACAAATTTTGATTACGGTGAAAAAAATCACAATTGACAAAAATATGGCATATTTACATTTTAGTGTTATACAGATGGCTTCACTAGTGTCATACTACAGTGTAAGAAGGTTGCACTAGGGTCACACTGAAGTGTAAGATGGTTTCATTGGTGTCACTCTACAACAGGGGTAATCAATTAAATCTTTCCGCGGTCCATTTTTGGCAGATAGCTCAGACCTTAGGTCCGGGTCGAAAGTTGTTGAGCGGGGGGGCGAACGTAACACTCAAATGGGTGGTGAACGTAACACTCGTCTAAAAATAAATTCTCCGGTTTAAAATATAGTCTCCCGTTAAAAAAATTTTGGCATTTGGGTCCGTATCCAGTTAATCAGGAATGTGATTGGGTCCGGACAGGACGGCGTTCGGGTCCGGATCCGGACCGCAGTCCGCCATTTGGTGATACCTGCTCTACAATGTTAAATGTTTTCACTGGTGTCATACTGCAGTGTAAGACGGCTTCACTGGTATCACACTGATCAAACAGCAGTGTAAGATGGTGGCACTGGTGAAATACTGCAGTGTAATATGGTAGCACTGATGTTAATGAACCAACTCGGAATACCCAAGCCAAGCCTAACCCAAATAATCAAACCTAACCCAGACAACTTTACAGTCTGTCAGGGCTGGCTCGGATGCCACGCTTTCTACCTCCACAAGAGGCACCCGAGTCAGTCCTGTGTTCGAAATAGCCTACTACAGGGATGGGCAACTTCCATGATAAAGAGGGCCAAAATTTTTTCAGCACTATTATTGGAGGGCCACATGACCACACACTTATGAAAGACACTACAAATTATTCTCAATTAGAACACATTTTAAATGAATTCAGATCTGTATGTTTATTGCACCAACATACATCTATTTTCTGCATATAAATGCATTAACATGTCCTTAATAAGCAACAAAGACAAAACATTTGCTTAATAAAAAAGTGCAAAAAGGAATTTGGACTCCTTCATATCAAAGAACTGTAACACGTAGCGCGCTGCGGAGCGAGGAGGCGGACACAAACGCTGAGAAGAGCGAGATTTAATAAGGGGAATCCCATAGGCGAAGTAGTTTGTACAGGCATGGGTCAAAACAGGAGAGCCGTCCAAGTGGTCAACAGGACAGGCAGGAGTCCTAACAGGAGAACAACGGAGAAACACAACGGAGACGGAAAATACCAGAACATCGATGACAGAGATAATCCACAAAACCGAACAAACCACAAATAACCGACAACGGGCGAAACACAGAGATACAAGTACACAGGACTAAACTAGACACAACTGAACACAATGACGACACGGGCGTGGCAGACAGAATGAAACCAGCGCAACAGACACACAGGACGGGATAACCGGGCAAGGAACAACACCGACACGGGAGAGGGGGGCATAGCACTACGTGACAAGAACAAAAAAGTCCTGCTTTATCGGTTTTTTTTCTTTTAATTATTAAATTATTATCGATCTATTTGCGGGCTGCCAGTTGCCCATCCCTTGCCTACTACATACTACTGGCGTACTTCTTGGGCCCCAAATCAGTATGCAGTATGCGAATAAAATTTATTTTTCCAGTACACGAAACATCCCTGGATGACATACTACTTCTGCAAAATATTCCAGTACGCGAACAGAGCGATCTTCGTGGTGTACTGCATCCCATCATGCAACGCTATGTTCACGTGACCCTTTAGTATGCTTTGCTTTTGTCACCTACTGGAAACTGTACTGCATACTACGAAGACCAGTATGGAGTATCCAGTATGTAGTAGGCTATTTCGAACACAGTTCTTGACAAGCTGGGCGCAATCAGCGGTGATCCGTTTCAGCCGTTTCTAGGGCTTCTTAAGGAAGCTTGGTGAAACGGATCACTGCTAATTCGTTTTGGTCTCATGCCGTCACACTCTCAGCCTTTTCTCTTGTCTTCTCCCAAGTTGTGTTCCTGTGTTGTGGTGTCTCGCCACCTTACTCTCTCTTTCTCTAACTCTCTCTTGTCCTCTCTCTCTTCTCTTCGCTACCTTTTACTTTGACTTATTCGAGTATCTACCTCCTGTGCTTTATTTTTATGCGTTGAGTTTTCCGTGTCCTTTTTAGTTTCGTTTTGCTACCGTGTGTATGCAGAGTGGTTTTCTGCTGTTCTTTCTGTTTGTTCTCATGTGTTATTTCATACACACACACCTTGTTATAAGCATTTATCCCTATTGGTTTCTAACGGCATTTGGGTTCAGTTCTCCCTTCATTTTCTTACGCGGTGTGTACCGGTCTGTACACTCCGCGTTACATTTCTAAATGTTTTTTTGTTATCTCAACATTTAAAATGATCTTTATGCAAATGTTTTTTTCCATACCGTGCATGATATAGTTAAACTAGTTTCTCTAGTCATCATACGTTTGCATGGTCCTCATAGTTTAAATCATTAATGTATTTATTTGTTTCGATGCATTGTAATGTTGTGCATTCTAACTCCGGCAGATACTGGGCTGGAGTCCAAGTATTCATTGCCTTTCCCTTCCTTGACTATCATACCTTTACACGGTACCATCCCTGCCGGGATTAATATGTAGCATTCCCTGTGCGAGGCGTGGTGTTCTACTAATTTTGATCTTTCTATTTGATGGAGTCCTGATTTGCATTTTGCATTTACAAACATTTCAGAGCTTGGCATCCAAAACCTCAAACCCAATAAATATGTCTCTTTAAAGAGGTCATTCAAATGACTATACACTGTTGATTTTTGTAGAATGACACATTTAATATACACAACAATGTGTGTGCGTGCATGTGTAACCAGGATGATCTGTCAGTTGTGTATAATTACACAAAATGTACTGTATTTGTTTATCTGTTTATCTAGTTGTGAATATGTGGGATCCAGACTCCTCCCCTTTCTGTTTTCTTCTTTTGTGGTGTTTCCCCCCCAAGTATAAATAGCGACCACCCATCTTAACTCCCCCCTTTTCATTTTAATATCGTGGGAGAGAGTGCTGGAGTGAGTTTGTCAGCATTGTTCAATGCACTTGTTATGTATCAACAGGAGTGGCTGATCGAATAAAAAGAAGATCGCCCTACAAAGATTGCATGTGGCACATAATTTTTACACAACGCAGAAACACACCGGTCACACATGCATGAAGCACACTCAGGGAAATAAAATTATAACATCATACCACAAAACCCAATAACAGTTCATATATGTATACAGAAGTCCAGATACACATACTTACACACTTACTCAAGCTGACTCATAAAAATGAGTTTTTATATAAATAATTCTGATCATTTACAGTTGATTAACAGTATTAGGTTTTTAATCAAAAACAAGCTCCCATAATGACATGAACATTTTGTGGACAAGTTCCAAGTTCCACTGGAAGATATAATCACCCAATGAAAGAGACTGGGGGACCTTTAATCAACCATTAATTTACATGTATTAGACGTGTTTTCAATGCATAGCACAATAACTTGTTTGTGTGTTCACAAACTTCATCTTCTTTATAACTGCTCTGTGATTGTGTGTGTGTGTGTGTGTGTGTGTGTGTGTGTGTGTGTGTTATACAGTATACATATAATAATGGCGTATGTTATTGTGTAACATTCCCCGTTGAAGAACAAAGTACTCCTTGAGAATGCCAGGAATTATGCATGTCGAGGGTCAGGTACAGAGTACGAGGTTCATCAGATCAAGGGCACAGGATACCTCCATTGTGTTATTTAGTGTTCAATTTATTAATAAACAAAGTGAAAGTAAAAAGAGAAAAATCCAAGTATAAAACAATTGAGTAAGCTCTTATGTCTACTAGACATGAATCAGCAATTGTACAGCTCACAACCTTACTGGACTAACTTCAGTCAGCAGGTCACTTAACATTCTCTTACCGTGGCGTCCCCCTTCTAGCCTACACCATCCTTAAATACACTGAGCCCCGCCCTGGGCTAAACCAATATACTGGGTAGGTGTGTTGTACAGAGGAATAATACAACACTGCAGCGAGGAATAATACAGTCTTAATGATTTGTTCAAATGGCCATTGTCAATCTCTTTTACCGGTAAGTATATTTAATGTCCAGTTCTCTTTTAATCCTGGGTGTCCTTCTGCAGCTCCCCCTACCCTTACATGGTCATGGGCCCTTCTGACCTGTATAAGGGCTGGAGCTGTTCCACCCCAAGCTCTTTGGTAGGTGTACTTGGTAAGTCCAGTCTCTAAGATGACATATAGTGTGGGGCAGATGTCTGACCTCATCACATATTGTGACTTCTAGCCAGTAAATGCTGCTGGGTATGAGGAAGCAAGCCCGGTGCTAAGCTTATACTGTAGTCATTGCCAGACAAGTTGGACCAGTTCTGAAAGATAATAGTGAAGTCTTGTCTCTGGCTTTGAAGTCTTCTTTCCATTTCCACAACAGGTTTCTAAGAAGAGTGGTTTCATTTTAGATTTCAGGGCATTGTACAAAAGTCAAGTAAATCTCTGTAAAGTTTACCTCAGGATGACAATAGTGGGAATACCCTTGTGCCATTGTAATTGAGATATTGTTCAGTAGTTTGTAGTTAGTCTCTGTTTTTACCTCAAGATTTTACACAATTTATAAGACAGTATTCCTCCATTACAGCTCTCTCTTTTCAGAAACTTATCACGTTTAACATTTATCATGTATTTGATGGGCTTTTGCAATGCACAATATTGTGTCACCATAATTATTCCTTTAGCTTAAAAGAAATCTTATCTTTTTGTTAGATTAAATAAATATTTTAAATATTTACTGATGTAAATAGTATGAGTGGTGGTATGTATCTAAAAAAAGAACAACACGGAAAACTTGTGAAACTGGAGTGTGCGGGGTTGCACTCACTCTATGTGCAGGTGTGCGTCACCTTCGTTGGGAGTTCCTCTTGCAATCTCCATCCTGCACATAAGCAATTAACAAATGAAGAATCTAATTTGCATTGGTTAGTCCCTTGACTCCTCACTGACATTTTGAGGAGTAATGCAAAAAAGTATTTTTTACTTATATGTCTAATGCAAATGAATAAATCAATATTCATAACATGGATGGTGATTGGTGTACTGCAGCCATGACAAGCTTACACTTTTCCCATGTCCATGTAGCAGCTGGAGTCTGTCTCTTCACTTATATCCTTCTTCACTTCTTTTTCATCCACCTGCTCTTCCTCCTCGTCATCCTCATCTTCACTTTTCGGAGAGTTCTAGGATGACGTTTGTGGTTTATTTTGGAATGCATGATTTTTTAAAGTTAGTATCATTGGTGATAGTTTGTGGGTGCGTGTGTGTTTGAAGTATAACCTACTGGTAATGCTGCTGCTTTGTAGCTCCTGGGATAATCATAGTGCGAGTACAGGATGTTGAAGGACTCTGAAGCAGATTGCCTAGCTATGGATGATGATGATGATGGGCTGTGATCATCTGTTTCCTGCAGATGAGAAACATGCCATGTCTTTAGGACTCGCGCTAAGAGCTGGCTGTAAGATGGTAGATCAGACTGCACTAATATCTGGTTGTCCAATGCTAATGACTCACTTTTGGGTTTCCTCCAAATTTTTGAACGTATGTTGACATGTTCAGAGGCTCAATTATTGAACTTGATTTTTTGTTTTCCTATGAAAAGTGAACCATTTCATTTGAGCGTATGGATTTCCTCTGTAAGATGGCAGATCAGATTGCACTAATATCTGGTTGTCCAATGCTAATGACTCACTTTTGGGTTTCCTCCAAATATTTGAATGTATGTTGATGATTCGTTCAGAGGCTCAGATGCTGACCTTGGATTTTTGTTTTCCTATGAAACATAGGAAACAAAATAAGTGAACCATTTCATTTGAGCGTACAGATTTCGTCTTATTGCATGAACAAGCAGATGATTTTGAACAGCTAGGTTATTTGTCTACACAGTGACGTTACCTCCAGGGTGAGCCGGGGCAGTGAGCATGAATTCAGGGCTTTGAATATGGCTTTAAACCAGCTGTCCATTTCACCACTGAAAACAGGACAAACAAGCAAAATGACACATTGCTGCTGTTGCCTGCAGAAAGGAGTGATTCTTTTCTTTTAGCTCAGTGAAACATGGCAGCTGAATTTATTTTATGCTAATTATGATATTATGATAACAACTGATATTATGCTAATATCAGTTGATCAAGTGTTTGGGTGTATGTTAAAGAACACTGTTTAAATGCACAGAGGTTAGTGTAAATGCAAAAGATTTGAGCTGCATGGTTATATAATTTCATCAACTCCAGATAAAGGAAAACTTTCATGAGGGCTTTTGCCAAATAACATGACTAACCTGTTTTCTCCAATGAGGAAATAGTCTCTGTCTGGAACTCTCAGGTACAAAACACAGGATGGAGAGCACTTGAGGTTCCTGTGGATCCATTCCCAAGAAGGGTGTGTTTCTGGGTGCAGGAAAAGTAAGGAGATCCTAGAAAATGATGTTTTAGCAAAACCATGAATTATGAAGCAGAGTACACAAAGGTATAAGTAAACCATTGATCAAATAATGTGATGACCTGTCTCAGTGGAAAGTTCCAGTTTCATGGTATTAGATCTTAAGAACAAACAGTTCTAACCAGAGTGTGGAGATTGTGCACATACTTATATAAGTTGATTTCTCCCACAATTTTGTCTTTCTTAGTTTCATCCTTGAAGTATTTCAGCTCATATTTCAGCTCATTTCCACCAGCCTTACTGAGCACAAAGAACCTCCGCTTCCAAAATTTCTGTAGTAGCAGAGAAAATCAAGATTTCATGTCACAAAAGTCCCCAAATGCAGATTTCTTCATAATTAATATATCTCTTAATTGTTGACGTACCGAGGATTTGAACAGGATGTATGATGTGGGGGACTTGAAGAGGTAACCAGACCGCACCTCATCCACCGTCACTGGTGGTCTGTAAAACTTCGCATTTTGAACATCTAGAGCAAGAAAATAATCACATTTGTTTGTTTTTTCCTCCCTCCTAAGCAGATGAAACTCTGGTGTGAAGTAAACACCCTGAGCAAATGCCCAAGATTTTTCTCCATGGGAAAGTACTGTGATGCGTCTCTGCTGTTCTCAAAGCTGTCAGACGTACCTGAATTCCTCCGGCCAAACATTTGGATATTGTGAAGCCTGTGCTGAAAAAAAACACATCACTGCTGTTATTTCACTGCTCATAGACATTTGAGAAATTGTATTCTGAGAAATGTTGTCCAAGCAATTAAAAAACACAGCAGAAATGAAACCTTTCTGCCTTTTGCTGGTTTTTATTTAGCCATAAAGGCTTTAATTAGCAGTGAAGCACGAATATCCTGAATATTTGAAAACATAGAGAAGACAGCAACCCAGGTGCCATGGCTGCACCTGCGAAGCTCTGCGCTTTGAGGACCAGACACTAAGAAGCAGAACGAGAGCCCTTCTGCTGTACAGCACACACACATCCAGCTACCGCACAAAGTAACATGTGCAATTAACACCACCACATGAGCAAGCTCCCTCTTCTCAGCAAACATAGAAACACTACATGGTCTCAAAAGACCCAGTGATAATCGTGCATAATATATTCACAAATGCAAATGAGGCACGTTTGTATTTAGCATATGCTCTCGCATAGATTACCTGACGTGAGAGGTGCTGCGTGTCTGACTGCGTTCATCAGGCTGTGGGAACTGAGCAGTGCTTGGCCTTTTGTCACCATGTGACATCATTAGGGCGTGGGGGTTGTTTTGGTTTTTTTATTGACTCTGGAAAAACGCCAAGCCCTTTGGTCAAAATTCTGTCTCTAATATCTGTGTGTGAGGCAAAAACATATCTGGAAATGAGTCTAAAACGTATAGTCTTGAGGAAGAATAACTAGAGTAATACATAATGAAGATTCTCCTCTTACATCTATGCAATGATTTTCCAACAAACCGTTCAAATTTAGTGACCCATTTTACAGTAGATGTCCTCTGCACACTTATGTGCATGAACTTGATGTTGCTCTATTAAGTGGCTACAGTCCTGCAGAGGGTCCTGACTCTCATTCCACTGTTGTAACTACAACTGTTGTGTTTTAGATGAGTTGTTACTGAAGAACTCACAGCACATACTGAATATTGACATTTTGAAATATAAAAGGGCTAATAAATTAGTAAACTAAGACAGGGTTGTTTTAATCTTGTAACTCACCGCTCTGATTGATATGTAAACACAGGTATAAATGTGCTCTTTTCCAAATGTGAGTTGCACTGAATCACTGTCTTATATGTTTTTGTATTAAATTACAGAACAATCTAAGGAATGTCCTCCTTCCTCCTGCCAGTAAGAAATAAGGCTTGAGTGTCGTGTCCGCAAAGCCCATTCTGAACTCGGTCTGATGCAACCACAGAACATTCATTGGGGATTTCAGCATCAGATTGGAAAGGTACCATGGTTTCTAGCATACTTTCACTGTTTCCTGTCAGGGCTGGCTCGGATGCCACAAGAGGCACCCGAGTCAGTCCTGTGTTCGAAATAGCTACATACTACTGGCGTACTTCTTGGGCCCCAAATCAGTATCCAGTATGCAGTATGCGAATAAGATTTATTTTTCCAGTACACGAAACATCCCTGGATGACATACTACTTCTGCAAAATATTCCAGTACGCGAACAGAGTTATCTTCGTGGTGTACTGCATCCCATCATGCAACGCAATGTTCACGTGACCATTTAGTATGCTTTGTTTTTGTCACCTACTGGAAAATGTACTGCATACTACTACGAGGACCAGTATGCTGTATCCAGTATATACAGAGTGCAGTATGCAGTATCCAGTATGTAGTAGGCTATTTCGAACACAGTTCTTGACAAGCTGGGCGCAATCAGCGGTGACCCGTTTCAGCTGTTTCTAGGGCTTCTTAAGGAAGCTTGGTGAAACGGATCACTGCTGATTCGTTTTGGTCTCATGCCGTCACGCTCTCAGCCTTCTCTCGTCTTCTCCCAAGTTGCGTTCACCTTACTCTCTCTTTCTCTAACACTCTCTTGTCCTCTCTCTCTTCTCTACCTTTTTCTTTTACTTATTCGAGTATCTACCTTAGGGGTGCACGATATGGACTAGAATTGCGATGTGCGATAACATTGTTGGATATCCCGATATCGATGTGAACCACGATAAATTAAGATTAAAATACAGAAATGTAGTGTCTCTCTGAACAGCAACACGTTAATTTGTTTTGTTTTTTACTGTGTAATGAATCCAGAATAATTCCAAATATTTTGCAGGTTTATTCAACAACAGATTCAATCTAGGTTTATACTTTCACGAGTGAGCGACTCCGCACACCTCGTTAACCTCCGCGAACGGCGGAAGCGTTTAATCTTGCCGTGTCACATTCTTTGCAGTGTTGTCCGAAACGATATGTAGGCCTAGTAGTATAAAAAAACACCCCTCAAATACAGGGGAATGAACTTTTACCTGACCAATTTTAATGTTGCTTTGTGTTTCAGGTTTGAAAAGTGCTGGAATTTAGGCTAAAGTACTTGAAAATGCTTGAAATTGTAACTACTTCGTTTCACAACAAATATCTGTCTGTCTGAACAATTCTCTTGTATTACGTTAACAAATACGAGCCTCTTGTAATTCCAGGACGAAACATGAGAGAACGTGAAGACGTTAAGATTGGGCGTTTTGAAAATAAATATCCATTAAATAATGTGATAAAAAAGCGAATTATTTCGAATCATTTAGAGTATATGTATAAATATTTAATTCAATTAAGTTTAACGTGCTGGGAATTATTGAAATGGACCTTGAAAGTGACGTACAAGTGCTTGAATTCCACCTTGTATAGGTGTATGAACCCTGCAAACATGACTGTTCTCATTGCGCTGAGACGCGGCGTGCGCGAACTTACAAAATTCGAGAGGTGCACGACCTCGTGAATCGACAGCGCGCGAGGCCATTGCACACGGGCGAAGCCACCGTGATTACGTTATTTTCGGCTCCCGGACCCTCGCGCCGCATCAAGTGTAAAGCCTGGTTTATACTTTCGCGAGCCACCGTAGCACGCGACTCCGCCCACCTCGCGCGAGGACGTACAAGTGCTTTAATTCCACCTTATAAAGGTGTATGAACCCGGCAAACATTACTTTGTCCATCGCGCTGAAGCGCGGCGTGCGCGCAAAGTTACAAAATTCGAGAGGTGCACGACCTCGCGCTGCGACAGCGCGCGAGGCCCTCGAGCACGGGCGGAGCCTCAGCGATTACGTCATTTTCGCCGCGCGGACCCTCAAGTATAAACCAGGCTTTCACCAGGCTTAAACCAAATCGCGTGTCTGATGAGCGTGTTCACCTCACTCCAGGGTTGCCAGGTCCTACAAAAATTTTCCGCACAAAATCTGCGAGTGTAAGTTGTCGGCGGGGGGTGGGGGGAGGGGGGGGGGGGGCGGTGGCAAGTGTGAAATGGAGACAAATTATGTATTATATCGCGATCGATTCTTAGTGTTGACTTGTAACTTCCGCAGTAGCCCAACTCAAAAGTAGCCCTAAAAACCGCACCCCGCGGCCCCAGAATTTTTACCCGCGGCTGGATTTTCAAACAAGCCCAATTTGGCGTGAAAACCGTGAACCTGGCAACTCTGCCTCACTCTGCCTCTTGCCTACTTACGTCACGTGATCATAGTCTGCAGCGCGAATAGCTCCCTCTATTGCTGGACGAGGATAATGCAATTTGAGTTTGCTGTTATTCAAGGAGTTATCGTGGCTCTTTCGATGTGTTTATCGTGAAACTTCACATCGCGATAACGATAAAAATACGATTCATCGTGCAGCCCTAATCTACCTCCTGCGCCACTTCTGGTCCTTCTCAAGTCCTAAAGTCTGGTCCTTCTTTCTTCCTGTCAGTTACTATTTTATTTTTGGGAAGGGTTACTATTTTTTATGGCGTTTGTCTATGGCCAGCCTCTTCCCCTGGCGTCCTTTGTTCCATTTTACGCGTCAAGTTTTGTCCGCGTTCTTTTTTTTGTCGTTGTTTTCCTCCCGTGTCTATTCAGTTTAGATTAGCCTTTTTACGTGTTGAGTATTCCACGTTGTTTTCTGTTGTTTTTTTTTCCGTGTTCTACGATTGTGCTTCATTTTTCCATGTTTTCCGCGTCATTTTTGAGTTTCCTTTTGCTACGGTGAGTGTATGCAGAGTGATTTTCTGCTGTGCTTTCCGTTTGTTCGTGTGTGCTTATATCATACACACAGTCTTAATTATAAGCATTTATCCCAATTGGTTTTTTTTGGTTACCCCCCCCCCCCCCCCCCCCATCTTTGGAGGACAACTTTGTTTTTATATCAAATAATGGATCAAATAATAACAATTTTATATAATATAGTGTGAAGTGATAATTATTGGGATTAGGTGGACCATAAGAGGATAGAGTATAGAAAAGAGGGGAAAAGAAAAGAGAGGGAGAGAGAGAATAAAAAGGGAAAAGACATAAGGGCGGGGAGAAAAAATAAATAAATTATATACACACACACATACTGTACATATATTCAAATATACACACACACGTACACATATATATATGTATATAAAAAAATGACCACTGCAAAGAGCAGAAAGTGTACCCAAGACATATGGCACAAATGACTGATGTATATGTAATATAATAATAATAATCTTTATTTGTATAGCACCTTTCATACATACATGCAACTCAAAGTGCTTTACAGTATAAATAAAATAAACATTAAAAGGAGATAAGACAAAAAGACAAAAAGAAAATGTTAAAAGAAATTAAAGATAAAAATATTAAAATAACATAAAAAGTAAAAAAGTAAAGTAAATAAGATAAAACTATTAAGATAATTGGATTTAGAAAATAATAGACAACATAATGTAATAAAGTAAATAAGATTGAGAATTTCTTAACTAAAAGCGGATCTAAACAGGAATGTTTTGAGACTGTTCTTAAAACTATGCAGGGATGAAATGCCTCTGAGCTCTTCAGGAAGAGAATTCCAGAGCTTTGGGCCATAGTGGCTAAAAGCACCCTCGCCAATCTTTAATCGGCTTTTAGGAATCACCAGTAGATTACTGTTTGAAGACCTGTGAGACCTGACTGGAACATATCTAACCATCATTTCACTGAGGTAAAGAGGGGCAGGACCATGAAGACATTTAAAAACCATGACTAGAACCTTAAAATCTATTCTAAAGCTGACAGGTAACCAGTGCAGTGAGTGGAGTGCAGGTATAATATGATCTCTCTTTCTCCTGCGGGTCAGAACCCTTGCAGCCGCGTTCTGAACTCGCTGTAGGTGCGAAATAGAGCTCTTTGGAAGAGCAGATAGAACAGCGTTACAATAATCTTGTCCATTCATTTATGTGATAAATGCATGGACAAGTTTTTCACTGTCAGCAGGAGAGAGCATATCTCGTACCTTAGCGATGTTTCGAAGGTGAAAGTAAGCTGTCTTGCATGTAGTCATGATGTGTGATTTGAAGTTGAGCTCATTATCAAAGGTGACGCCCAAGTTCTTAACACATTGTCTGGCATTCAGATTCATTTGATTTAAATAAGTCTGGACATCATTCCTTTGTGAATCACTGCCAAGAATAAGATCCTCTGTCTTCATTTTATTTAACTGTAGAAAATTGTGTCAGTATATCAACTCTATATCATCTATGCAGTCAAAGAGTGAGCAAATTGATTTTAGGGCTTTAGGTTCTAGCGAGATATAAAGTTGAGTGTCATCTGCATATTGATGATAACTAATACCATGTTTATTAATGATGTGTGGTAATGGAAGCATATATAGGTTGAATAGTAACGGCCCAAGAATTGATCCTTGGGGGACGCCACAAGTTATTTTTTGACGTGTGGAGGAAGAGGTACCTAATGCTACATAGTAATCACGCCCAGTTAGATACGATCTAAACCAGTCTAAGACTAAGCCACTAAGGCCTACCCAGCTCTGTAGTCGATCAAGAAGTATTTCATGATCAACGGTGTCAAAAGCGGCACTTAAATCTAGCAGAAAAAGGACTGAGAGTTTGCCTGCATCCTTATTCAATCTCAAGTCATTTACTACCTTAACTAGGGCTGTTTCAGTGCTGTGGAGAGCTCTGAAACCAGATTGAAAAGTGTCATTTATTTGATTTACTTTGACATAGTCATTCAACTGGATTGACACTACTTTTTCAATTATTATTCTGTTCTTTAATACTGGTTTAACCATTGCAGTTTTAAAAATTTTAGGGAATTCACCCAATTGCAGAGACTGATTAACAATCGTTAGAACTTCATTTGCTAATGAGCTCAGAACCTGCTTGAAAAAGCTTGTTGGTAAAGGGTCCAGTTCACAAGTAGAGCATTTTAGTGATGAGATCACATCAAGTAGTGTTACCATGTCAACTTCTTGGAAATAAGACATATTAAAGTTAGGCTGAGTAACTGATGTAAGGGTTGATGGTCTATTAGTGCTTGTTGTTATGTTCTGCCTTATACTAGTAATCCTAAAAAATATAGCAAACTCCTCACATTTTTCAACTGAAACAGTCTCAGGGAAGCCACAGGAGGTGGGGTTTACTAGCTGATCTATGCTTCTGAACAAGACAGCTGAGTTATTATTGGATGAATTGATTAAGGTAGAGAAATAGTTTTTCCTTGCTGATTTCACTTCACTGTTGTAATTCTGCAATGTTGTTTTATAAATATCAAAATGTACTTGCAATTTTGACTTTCGCCATCGTCTCTCAGCCTGCCTACAATCTTGCCTAAATTTTACAATAGATGGAGTGTTTCTCCAGGGCATCTTAATTTTACCAGAGATTATTTTAGTTACCTTTGGTGCCACAGCATCAATACAGTTCCTAACTCTGTGTGTGAATGTTTCAACTAGCTCATTCCCATTTTCTGAGAGGGGAGGGAGGGACTGTATCATGTCTGTGAAGGCCATGGCACTGCCAGCACTAAGATAACGCTTGGTTATTGTGCGCTTTTCACTGAGTGTTCTAGTAGATAATGACATATTGAAAAATACACCAAAATGATCAGAGATTGCAACATCATAAAATGTGGCCATGCTTATGAGTTGGGCCTGATACATGCTGTATGAGATCGAAAGAGTTAAGCATCCTCATGAATTCTGAAGTGATTGGATTTGTGGATATATCCATGTGAATATTTAAATCCCCAGCAATTAAAACATAATCAAAATCAATTAAAATCCTTGAAAGCATTTCTTCAAAATCTTCAAGAAAATCTGCATGTAGTCTGGGAGGATGATAGATAACAATCAAAAGAACTGAATAAGTACTGTTGAGTTGTACTGCCAGATATTCAAACGTAGGATGTTCCCCTAATGAGATCTGTTTACAGCGGAATGCTTTATGGTAAAAACATGCAACACCACCACCTCTCTTATTTACTCTGCAGACATTAAAATAGTTAAAGTCGGGAGGCGAAGCTTCATTTAGCACTATTGCTCCATTGCTATCAAGCCAAGTCTCTGTTAGAAAAAGAAAGTCCAGACAATAATCTTCAATTAATTTAGCTATTATAAAAGACTTGTTTGTGAGTGAGCGGACGTTTAGTAAGGAGACTTTGAAGACTTGATGTGTTTGATCAGCATCGCCTACATCACTTGTGCATTTCACTGGGATCAAATTTAGTTTGTTACAATGTTTTGTACCCTTATGTTTTCTTCTGATTACATTTTTATTTTGATTCTGAGAGCCATGCCACCGGCTATTTAAAAGTACTGGAATGTAGCACTGACTAGGAGCATGGGTTCCAGTGTGTCAGACCTGAGAAATCACTGAGTGTGCAGGAGAAGTAGGTGAGTTCCTACAAGACTGCAGACTGTAGTGTTGCAGAACCTCTTCAATCTCCTGGAGTTTACCTCTGAGACTGTGGACAGATTCTCTGACAGGAGATGGTGGGCTCCTTTGACTGACATTACTGACGTTACTGCTGGCGGTTGGGTGCAGATTCCGCATGTGAGTGATTCCATACATTAGATTATCCACAAGCATTTGAGTCCCAGCCCTGTTAGGGTGAAGCTGATAAGGTTTAAAAAGCTCAGGACGCCTCCAAAAGATGTTGAAATTGTCAATGAAGTTTACCTTCCGATGAGCACAGGCTGTAGTGAGCCAGCTGTTTAGAGCCAGCAGTCTGGTAAAGTGACCACTGCCTCAACGTGCAGTTGGTATCAGTCCAGAAATGAACACTTCACACTGGGAAAACTCCAGAATGTCGAGCAGACTGTTAGCATGCTTGTTAGCATGCTGCTGGCTAACACAGTTGGCAGCCTGGTGGTTGGTCCGCAAATGGCCAAAGTTATTTGCATGCTTAGCAGCCAGACTGGAGTCGGATCTCTGATGCTGATTGGGGTGTGCTTGATGTCCTTGATGTCCTGGAGAGGGAGGCAGTATGTTGTGATGAGACTGCTCAGTTTCTGCTACTTCTGTTGAGGCAAGAGCTTCATATCTGTTATCGAGAAGAATGTTCTGTTCTGAAGATTGCTGCTTGCCGCCGCTGCTGTGCTGGTTTCTGCTACGTTCCTTCCCCCGAACAAGAGTCCAGCCCTTATCATTGTTGTTGTTAACGGGATTAGGAGTTGAGGCTAAGATGAGCTTAGGCTTTGCCCCCAGTACATCCCAGCGACAATGGAGAGAAACGTCTTTTTCTTTGCCAGTCACAGGGACGGTTTTGTCAGCGGTTTGTGTGGCAAGAATCGAGTCCAGATATTCTTCCTCTTCCCTTATAGAATGTAAGGTATGGATTCTTTCCTGAAGTTCTGCAACCCTCTGAGACAGTTTAATACACTCAGAGCAAATAGATGATGTGAAAGCATAAGCCATAATCGCAAAAGCACCGGGCACACAAGGCTCAAATATCCAAGTTAAAAATCCAAAGTGCAAAATTTAACACCCAAGAAGTTCTGGCAGGTATTTCACAGCTGAAAACAATATTAGCTGCTGATAAAACAGTGGACAAAAACCACTCACAAGGTTGAGGCGCAAAAAACAGCTCACTCGCAGTGTCGGACTGTCTGAATGTAAAAAATGCTAAATTATCCTTTATAGATGAATGTAAAAAAGCTTACTAAGTGAAGTAAAGAGTAATGGATCCTTTTAACTTGTAAAAATAACTTTAACTTGTAGATATAACTCAAATAAATGAAAGGACAGGCAGAGCTGACAGAAAAGCGTCTGCACAGGAGGAAAGCAGGAAGTAGAGTCGGTGTATGTGTGAATGTGTGTTTATGTGCAACACAAAAGTGCAACATAGATAAATGTACAGAATGTACTTGCCAGCGAGGGTAGAAAGCTGCGACAACATTCCCCCAGAGGCAAGCAGAGAAAGACCCAGGAATCCCACCCGCCCTCGGCCCCCCCAAGAGCTGTGGAGCCCCAGGGCAGCACTTCCCAGTGACCCTCGCATGCCCGCCCCCACAGGCGGGAGAGGGAGACCCCGGACAGCGCCCCCCCCCCCCAGCCAAGGAGCGCAGGACCAGGGGAACCAGACAAAACAGAGCCCCCCCCGCCATGGGCCCCCGGGAACCTCCCCCCACCCGGCAGGGCCCCCCTCCCGTCGAGGAGTCCCGAGCCGCCCCGGACCACAACCGCCCAGGGGAGCGGGCCAACCGCCGCGCCGGAGCACCAAGCCGGGCCCCGAAACCCCAAGGCACCCCTCCTCTGGAGTAGAGCAGTAATCACAGGGGAGAAGCCGGGAGTGGACCAGGCACGACTAGCCCCCGACCCAGAACCAGCTGTCCTCATACATACACTCAAACTAATATTTACATTCACCCCCATATCTACACCCCTACATACATATACACACACCCTTACCATGTATACACCTACACCTATCCTTATACACATACATACACACACACACCCCCAAACTCACACTCTTTTAGATCCTCACATATATACACCTGCATGTACATCCACTCCAACATACATCCCCACACACATTCACCCACACCAATATACACTCTTGCGGACATATATACCCCCATACCCCCCCTCCCCCCCCCCCCCCCCCCCCCAACACATACTCATTCATCTACCTATACAAATAGTGACAAAGACAAAAACACACATTCATCCAAACTAACACACTCTCCGCGGTGGGGGCAAATGGCTGGACCAGCAAGGATCAACAGCAGCCCAAGGACGCCCCCAGCCCAGCCACGCGCTAGCGACCCACCCCTGCCCCAGCAGGGAGCAGTAAACGGGTGAAGGAAGGCCTTCCCACCCCTCCACCCCCAGTGCAGTGTTGTGTGTAGGTGTTGGTGTATATGCATGTGTGGTAGTGTGTGATACTATGGTGCAGTTAAAATTGAGAGGACAGGTGCTAGGACAGACGTGGACAAAGCCTCGGGCCACTGGCCAGTGTTTGTCCACACCGTCCCCTCAAAGGCCCTCAATGTCTAAAGTGCAGTAAAAACTGAGGGACAGACAGTGGTGAGGAGACGGGTGAACCATGGTAGCAGGCCCACCTCGTCAACCTCTGGGTACTTGCCTGCCCCCAGGATCCTAAATGTAAAAGAACTGTGTGTGTGTGGGGGGGGGGGATGCTTAGGTCCAGAGGAAAGGGTCCTCTGGAAGAGGAGAGCCTGCTTGCTAGCTGGCTCATTGGGCACCGAGCTTCGCTGCCCCCCCCCCCCCGCTCGAGGCAGGGAGTGGGAGACCAGGGGGACACCCCACTCCGCCACCGCATCCAAGCCCAGAACCCCACCACCCCCGCCGCAGAGTAGCCGGTCCGGACATCCACATACACCTAAACACATATTCTCTCTCACGCACGTACACACCCACACACATTCATCCCATATGTACACCCACACACATATACACCCACACACCTTCTGCTATATGTACATCGCACCCATGTAGGCACCCACTACCATACCAATCTCGCAATAATCATACAACAATAGACATCAACACGGTGAAGATATGCTGGTCTGAGTCCGGAACCCAGCGCCCCCCTGGCCCACCCCAGATCCCCCCAACAGTCACCACCCCACCCCCACCACCCAGGCACCTCAGAGCCCCAAGGCCCAAACCCGACGCCCCGACACAGGGCAAACGACCCACCCCACCCAGCGGTGCGCCCGCAGCGGCACAGGTCCCCCCATGCGGGCAGAGCCCCAGCACGAGATCGGGTGGCCCCAGGTCACGCCACCTGGCCCTGCAGGGGAGGCCAGCCACCCCCATAGGGGGGCAGCACCTGCTCCCCCCGCACCCCCGGCCCCACACCACAGAGACCAGAGGCAACGCCACCCGAGCCCCACCCCACCGCCGCCAGCCAGGGCAAACACACAAACATCCCAGGTCGGCAACCCCGGCCCCCCAGCCCAGAAAGAGGCCGGCACGAGCAGTCCCCCCAGAGTTGACCCCCAGCCACCCACTAGGTCACCCGGGAGCTGATCCCCCAGCCCACCACCTCAACTAGCTAATGGAACTGATCAGTGGGAACCAAAGGGAATTTAATTCCTCCAACTGGTCTTTAGAGGAAGCAGACATTCTCTCCAGACATATGTGATCGAGTAATAAATTTTTGTAATGATTAATATGCCAATTCATGAGAATGGTTTTCTTGGCGATGCATAGAGCAGTAGGAACTATGTGTGATGTGTTTGCCTCTGTAGTCAGTTCACTGACATCTCCTAGGATGCACAGTCTGGGTGAAGTTGGGATGCAGCATTTAAACTACGTGGATAGGTTTACACATACCTTCTTCCAGAATTCCTGAACAGGCCTACAGTCCCATATAGCATGCATGTGTCGTCTCGTCTCGTCGCGGTGCGTCTCGGCAAGTAGGCCTATAAACATTTTTTGTTGTTGTTTGCTTTTAAACCCCGTTACTTGAAACTTTCCTTATATTTTTTGCTGTTGTGTGGCAATTTTTTTATATTTTCAGGTAGGCATATTTTATTTAAAATATTTTTGAGATTTTGCACAGTTCGATATGCGCAATGCACACTGACGGTTAATGTTCTCTAACGTTTCATAAAAAAATTAATAAGTAAATAAATAAAAGCTGAATAAACCAACCTACCGTGTTTATTCATTTATCTGAGTGTTTTAGGTTTTTACTTTCAAGAGGAAAAAAAGTCCTAATTTGTTAACTGTGCAGTAATCTATTATGTTTATTAGTCTGCGTGTATTGTTGGCAGATTGTCTACCCTTGATAAAACCTGTTTGGTCTGGATGTATTATAAGTGGGGTGATTTTCACTAATCTTCTGGCAAGTGTTTTGCAAATAATTTTAAGATCTACATTTATGAGTGAAATGGGGCGATAGCTGGAAGGAAGTGTAGGGTCTGTGCCTGGCTTTAGAAGTACACTAATGTTAGCAGAATTCATGTCTGGGGACAGTACGTGATCATTTTGAATTTGATTTACCATTCTAAAAAAGGTTGGTTCTAGCACAGACCATAATTATTTGTAGAATTCTACCGGAAATCCATCTGGTCTTGGAGCTTTGTTATTTGGTAGCTGCTGTAGGGCTTCATGTAATTCGGGCAGATCAAGTGGTGAATCCAGTGCATCAACTTGTTCATTTTCCAGCTTTGGGAGATTTATATTATTAATAAATTCTTCAATAGCTGAATGAGATGGACTAATCTGTGATGCATATAAAGCTTTATAAAACTCTTTAAAAGCTTTATTTCTTTGTTGTGGGTCGTGAATAATGTTACCTGTTGAGTTCTTAATAGAGGAGATAGTTGTTTTTTCCTTATTAAGCTTTAACTGATTGGCAAGGAATTTTCCGGATTTATTGCCATGTTCAAAATTCTGCCAACGCAGTCTTTGCAGTAAAAATTGTGTCTTTTTTATCTATTATTTCATTTAATTGCAGTTTGAGTTTCCTCAGCTTGTCCAGTGTGTGTTCTTGAGGTGAAGCAGCATGGGCAACTTCTAAAGATTTTATTTTTTCTTCCAATTCTACCTTTGTTTTTTTTTTTAGAATAGACAGGTTAAGTATTATAAATCTACCATCTGGATCTGCTATATTGTTGCTAATGGAGAATTTTATCCTTCTGTTAATTAATATGGCCACCCCCCTTTGTTTTGAATTGTAACAGGCGTATAAATGTGGGAACTGAGGAGAGGTCAGTGTGTATGTGGGTGTCTTGGACATATGTGTTTCCTGTAGAAAGACAATATCTGCTTGTAACTTGTTTAGCCGATTAAAAATTTTCAATCTCTTTTCCCTCGAACCAGTTCCATGTACATTCCATGTTACGAACTTCAGTGAACTCATGTTAAAACTACTTGTTTGAGTGTTGGATGGTTGCTAAAGGTGTGTGTTGCACATCTGTGTTGTATGCCTGTGTTGTATGTGTAGGTACCATGCTAAACCAGCAGGTGGCAGTACCACTGGCAACACATGGAACAAGCTTGCTTTGACGGAAGTAAGGGTGTGTCTACAGTTCAGGTGTTTAAATACCCTGAACAGCCATTCATCTCTCTCTCTCTGGTTTGACTGACACCGAGGTTAGACCTATCAAAGAGAGGCTCCGTCATTTCTCCCTCTCTCCGGTTTTTCTTTGAGAACACGCGAACTTTGCAACGACTAACAGCAAACAGCTGAAAGTCGTATTACTTCATTAACGAGCCCGAGTTACGGTGTAATCTAACCAGCAACCGATCAACGTTACCGCGACAACAGATTCACCGAACTACTTCAATCAAGCTTGTTAACGCGGCCACACGGACTGAAACAAAGGCGATCAACTCCCTGTTGTTAAACCGTGAACGAGACTCGCGTTCCTGGACGATTCCCCAGCACACCTGGACGACGTCGTTTAATCAACGAGGAGCCTGCGGTGGAAATTCCCTCCCAATTCCAGGAGAATTCAGGGAGGACGACAAAACCCCAAATCCTCAACACGTGAGACTCTTAACGCTGGGCATAGTTCATCAAAGGGCATAGTTATTTGAACTACAGAGTTAACTAAGTTTTCTGTAAATACATTCTGAATGTGTTTAACTTTATTTTCATAATCCTCATTGATTTGTACACACAAAGTCCATGTTTTTATTTATCTAATTAATGAACAACTTGTAGTCTTCCCCATTTTCAGACGCACCACATTAATTTTTAGTTAGTAAGCCAGCGCCATTACTCTTTGTTCTGACCACGTTGGAATAAACCAGCTGAGCTCATTAACATAGTCGCGCTGCTCTACTGTTAAAGTCGGCGCCATTTTAGTTGCTTTGTTCTCCATAGGAGAACTGAGATTACAACTCCGCCTCCTCACACGCGCACAAGCGCGCACACTTACTCCTCCCCTTTTTTTTTACACACACACACACACACACTACATGCTGAGTCTTCACTGTAAATATACTGATCCATGTTGATGCTCTTTGTGTTTTAGAATAGTTGGTTTTAAATAAATGTATCATTTATTTTCACCAAATTGTCTGTGTTGATGTCATTCAAAAGTGGTTGTTGCCAAAACCTCCAAAGAATTCATTGTTAAATCCTTCAGATACCAAACCATTCATTACCTTTAGTTGATAACTAAACTTGTGGTTCTGGTATAATTAGAATATGAGACTGATTCTAAAATTAATGAGACTGATTAATAATTAAGGTAAAACAAATTATATCTACTTTAAAGGATTAGTAGGTGAAACCCCTACATAATTGGTGCCCCGTGTGAGGGAGATTTCTGGCTCAACCATATTTGTTTGATATCAACCATATTTTCATATCACAGGCTTTCAAGCCATTAGAATAGGACCATCTCCAAATTCGCCAGAAGAGGGCGCCAGAGCGCTTCCCAAGTCTTCCTATAGAGGAAAGCTAGTACTTGGTAACTACAGTTTGGTGATAGTGTTCTAATTTGATTACCATTTGGTTACTATTCACATTCATTGAGCAATCAACTGAAGATCAGCATATTTATTTTACTCATTTAATTTCTGATTACTTCAATAGTAATTCAGTTGCTTTAATTTGTGTGGCATCCCACTGATTTCCCCTGTACTGCAGAAGTATTAGGATAATTATTTAGCACAGTTATCAGACTTCACTGTCTTTGTATAACTTCACTGTTGCAGTCTTTGGTCCAGTGTGCTAGTGTTTAGTTTCAGAGACCATAATCACCTTTGGCACAATTCTTTTTACCCCAGTTTCAATTTGGCTTGTCCACCTAGGTAATTACCCTTTTTACCTGCCCAGACACAAGGTCCTGGCACAATAGCTAAGCCAGATTGTACTGAAGCTGACTTGATTTTGTCCCTTTTTTTTGAGCTAGTCTATAAGTACATTTAGACTAACCATGGCTTTTCTAAAGCAGAATACTTGTCCATCTCTGGTTGTTCAGCTCTTTCAGATGCTTGAACAAGGTAGAAAGGAAGTTGACAAACCTCTAAAGGACTCCTTTGAGGAGACCTGTCACGTAGGGCAACGCCCCCTCTCGTAGCTGTCACTCTGGGTTCCCTCATGTCCGTGTTTCCTGCCTGTTTGTCCCGCCCTGCTCGTTTATTTTGATGATTCCTTGTTTGTTGCCACGCCCCAGTGTCATTGCCATCACCTGTCCCTCGTTAAATGTCATTGTATAAAAGTCCCAGTATTCCCCCTGTCTAGTATCCATGGTTTTGTTTGTCTACCAGTCGGCCTATGCTTTGTTCATTCTGTATCGTGTTCCTGTTACCCATGCTTTCGTGGTTCTCCGTTCATGCCAGTCATCCTGTTGTTCGTGAGTACTCCCCGTTTGCTGCCCAGTGTTATCTGTTTGTTTTAGTTATTCTACGTTTTACCCGTGTTTTGTTTTCCTAGTCCTGAGTTATGTCAAGTCGTGTTTCGTGTTCGGATTGCCCCTACGTTATGACCCCTGCCTGTTCTTTCGACTCCGGTTTTGGTATTCCCTGTATTAAATCTCGCTCATCTCTGCATTTGTGTCCGTCTCCTCGCTCCGTTGCTTCTGCAACGTTACATAACCATGGATCTAACCAGGACACAGCGAGAGAGCGAGACTCCGGTGAGTTTAGTCGCTGTAACGAGTTGTTGGCTGCTTCCGTGCAGTTTAACTCTCATGTGTTACAGCGCGAACGAGCCGGAGACAGGAATACCCCTGGCGCTGTGGGAACAAGGAAGTCTCGTCGCTCACAGAAGAAAGTGCAGTCACTTTTAACTGGCTTTCGCGACGAGACTCCTATCGAGCGCTACGTGTCTGCCCGGCTTGGCGAACACCACAGGCGTGAGCAACCTGTGGTGCAAGCAGCGGGCAGACGGAATGAGCGCACAGACGAGCGTTGGCTTAACCCTCGGTTTGCTCTCGGTGGCCACTGCGAGCTCCCGACGCCTCGGAGGAGGCGGAGCCGTCGCAGAGAGAGCAACCGAGAGGCTTCTGTGTCTGTGTGTTCTTCCAGGCTCAACCCGGACACTGAGGAGGAGGACCTACCGCCGCTGATCCAGCCAGCTACACATCACAACACCCCCAAGTATTTTTTGGGGGGGAGTACAAGCCACGTCGGCTTGGCGGTCCCGCCCCCCGATGACGTCAGTATGGCGGCTCCGCCCCCCGAGGACGTCGGCTTGGTGGCTCCGCCCCCCGAGGACGTCAGTATGGCGGCTCCGCCCCCCGAGGACGTCGGCTTGGTGGCTCCGCCCCCCGAGGACGTCGGCTTGGTGGCTCCGCCCCCCGAGGACGTCGGCTTGGCGTACACGCCCCCCGAGGACGTCGGCTTGGCGTACACGCCCCCCGAGGACGTCGGCTTGGCGTACACGCCCCCCGAGCGCATCTCCTCACCCCAGGTTCCTGTCCCCGCTGCCCGTCGGCAGTCCACGCCGGTTCCTGTCCCCGCGACCCTGGAGAGGTCGTCCACGCCGGTTCCTGTCCCCGCGACCCTGGAGAGGTCGTCCACGCCGGCTCCTGTTCCCGCTGCCCGCCAGCGGACCCTGCCTGTTCCCGCTGCCCGCCAGCGGACCCTGCCTGTTCCCGCTGCCCGCCAGCGGACCCTGCCTGTTCCCGCTGCCCGCCGCCCGGCTCCGCCTGTGCCCGCTGCCCGCCGCCCCGCTCCGCCTGTGCCCGCTGTCCGCCGCCCGGCCGCGCCTATGTCCCCAGAGACTGTGCTGCCCTCTATTGGGCCCAGACATTATGTGCCCTCTGCTCTGCCCTGTACACCTGCCTCTGTACCCGTGTTCCCCTTGCTCCCGTGTTCTGTCCCTGGATTTGTGTTGGTCCCAGTTCCTGTGTGTGTGCCTGTTCGTGTCCTTGTACCCGTCCCTGTGTTTGCGTCTGGTCAGTTCCTCCAGGTCCCTGTCCCCGTGTCTGTTCCCCAAGTCACGACCCGCTTTGTGCCCGTGCCTGTCTCTGTGGTCCATGCTGTCTTCACCTCAGTGTTTACCTCTGCCCTGTCCCCGCTCCAGTGTCTGTCCCCGGTCCTGTCCTGTCCAGCCCTGCTCCTGTGCCTCGCCCTGGCCCTATCCGGTCTCCCTGTGTCCCGTGTCATGCCGTGTCCCAGGTCCCTCGTCCTATTTTGTCTGGTCCTGTCCCTCCGGTCTGTCCTGTGTCCGCTGTCCCGGTCCTGTCTGCCCTTGCGTGCCCCGGAGTGGCACGCTTTGAGGGGGGGTTATGTCACGTAGGGCAACGCCCCCTCTCGTAGCTGTCACTCTGGGTTCCCTCATGTCCGTGTTCCCTGCCTGTTTGTCCCGCCCTGCTCGTTTATTTTGATGATTCCTTGTTTGTTGCCACGCCCCAGTGTCATTGCCATCACCTGTCCCTCGTTAAATGTCATTGTATAAAAGTCCCAGTATTCCCCCTGTCTAGTATCCATGGTTTTGTTTGTCTACCAGTCGGCCTATGCTTTGTTCATTCTGTATCGTGTTCCTGTTACCCATGCTTTCGTGGTTCTCCGTTCATGCCAGTCATCCTGTTGTTCGTGAGTACTCCCCGTTTGCTGCCCAGTGTTATCTGTTTGTTTTAGTTATTCTACGTTTTACCCGTGTTTTGTTTTCCTAGTCCTGAGTTATGTCAAGTCGTGTTTCGTGTTCGGATTGCCCCTACGTTATGACCCCTGCCTGTTCTTTCGACTCCGGTTTTGGTATTCCCTGTATTAAATCTCGCTCATCTCTGCATTTGTGTCCGTCTCCTCGCTCCGTTGCTTCTGCAACGTTACAAGACCCCTACCGTTCCAGATGTAGTTTTTAAAATGTTCCTTCTATGTCAGCAGCAGGCTCGCTTAGAAGTAGAGGCACTAAGCAAGGAAAATAGACTCCTCAAACAGGATACTGCTAAGCTCAGTTCTGAGGTTGAGAGCCTTCGCCACAACCTCCAACTGACCACTCATGCGCTGAATGACGTGCTCACCGTAAGTGAACGTCACACGGGCTTAACAGAAACTGCCCGCCTCCAAAGGGAGAGTGAACTTGCCCGTGCAAGAGCGCAGGATTTCCTTGTAACTAGGTCCGACACCTCTAGACCTTCTAAATTAGTTACAGTAGAAAGCCAATATAGTCAGCACTCCACAGGTGATGATGCACCTGTTGTACGTCCTAAGGCCCCGGCTCCAGTCCCCATGAGCCTTAGGTTAGATGTAACTAGTTCTTCCTCAGAGTATCCATATGATACTACTGACTGTTCAACTTCTGAAGCTCAAAGTGAAGCCTCTGTGGAGAATCACCCTCCTAGAGCAGATGCCCTGTCTGCATCATCTTGCTACGAGTCAGCAGAGCCCTTTTACTCGTCCCTAGCTTCTGCCCCCTTACTCTTGAGTAACAAAGAGAGTAATACTAATCCTGCTATGTCTTTTGGCCCTCCTTATTCTCTGCATGATGTCCAGACCAGGGACAACCCGTCAGGTACAACAGCTAGGAAGCCTTACTTAAATGCTGAGCATCATTCCACTGACCCACGCACAGGCTGGCGCAGTGACGTACATGTTCCAGCTTCTTCCTCAAGGAGAAATGCAGGTATTTCTCAACTTGAGATGCGCAAAGGCTCACTGTTGCCCCCTATGGACAGAGACCAGGAAGGTAGAAAGCATGCTGGTGACCATTATCCTCCGCATGATGTCCAGACCAGGGACATCTCATTAGGTACCACAGTTAAGAAGCCTTGTATGAATGCTGAGCATCATTCCACTGACCCACGCACAGGCTGGCACAGTGACGTACATGCTCCAGCTGTTTCCTCAAGAGGAAATGCAGAAATTTCCCAACTTGAGATGCACAAAGGCTCACTGTTGCCCCCTATAGACACAGAGCAGGACGGCAGAAGGCATGCTGATGTACACCACTGGCAGAACGTACAGACAAGGGACGTCTCACCAGGTAGAGCAGATAACAGGCCTTACTTAAACGCTGAGCATCATTCCACTGACCCACGCACAGGCTGGCACAGTGACGTACATGCTACAGCTTTTTCCTCAAGGAGAAATACAGATATTTCTCAACTTGAGATGCATAAAGGCTCATTACTGCCACCTAGGCACAGAGAGACAGGAGGCAGTAGGCATCCTATTGACCAAGAGTTAGACCACTTGGATAGTGAAGGTCCACCTTCCTATTCTAATAGACATGTCCTTGAACATTTCCCTCGGTTAAAGTTACTAGATTCACTAGCCAAGGACATGGAGCCATTCGACCCAGCAAGGTCAAACTACCATGTTGAAGACTACCTCAAAGAAATTGAGTGTAGCCTCTCGGACTTGCCTTATGCAACAGAACGAGAGAAAGTGAAGCTGATTTGGAAAACCACCTCTAGATCAGTTCGCACATTCATAGAATCACAGCCGTTTTCCATTAGGGACAGTTACACTCAGCTATGCAAAGCCCTCGCTGAGGAGTATTCCCCTTTCTTTGACGAAGCGTCAGCATTCATGTCGGCCATTAAAATTAAGCACAAGCGTTCAGAGCATCCCAGAGATTACTTTAATCGCTTGAAACAAACATTTTTCCAGGGAAGAAATGGACCAGGTCTCACAGAAGACCGAACCTTCAAATCCCTATTTTTGCATAATCTCCACCCTTGTGTGAGAACCCATGTCACACTTTTAGCACGCCAAGGTGACCTGTCGATGCGTGAGATCAGAAAGACCACGCAGACAGTTTGGGAGACTGTTTTGCAGCCCAGTCTGCCTGAAGGAGACTCCAAAGAGCTCCAAGATCCTCCCTATGCTTTCCCTGTAAATTCAGAAACTGTTCTTTCTGCAGGCCCCTCTCACTACTCTCGCCACAGGGACAGAGCCAAGAGGTGGAAAGAGAGGCAGAACCAGTGGAAGGGGGGACAGCCATAGATAAAGATCAGTTAGTGGACCTCCAGCCTGAGCCAGGGGGGAGGTAGAACTGACTTTATATGAAGTTACATGTAAACCTTCAGCCTGTAAACATGTAGCTATGTTTCCAGATCTCTAACCCTTTAAAGGGAGATGTTCCTGGCATCATCTCTGCTCACAGTTCTGCATTCTCAATGCAATAGGTTCTTTACTAAGGGGGGTGTACCCGGCGTTACCTCCTAACTTCTACATTTTACCCCTCACACAGATCTTATTCTCTCCTCTACCAGTATAGCAAGTGTGAGATACTTAAATACTTGTCTATCATGGGATAGGATGAGGCATTACACCTCAGTTAAACCCCCATTTACATTTTACTAGATCTCACAAGAAGCCACACTCTAACTGGACATTAACCCAAATGTTTTAGTCCAGCAAGATCTTTCCTTTAAAGCATTGTTAGGTTTGTTCCAGCCAACAGACTAACACCAACATGTGCTAACTCCACACCTTTCTCCATGCCTGATGTATTTCCTCTTTTCCATCAAAGGCATTTAATCCTGCATGTGACCTTGTTTTCTTATTGTAAAGCCAAGAGAAATCTAAGCCATGCATTAGTATCCTTTCATTGTTTTTCTTGATTTGGTTAACCTTAGTTACTGTTCAAGAACTGCCCAGTAGTGAACTTGTTGCCCAGATGTGTCTCTACAGCGTCTCCCAGCCATCTCATGGATTATGCTATGAGCGGGATGGACAACTTGACTCATGGAATTGATCACCTTCCAGTGGATGCTACAGGGAACATGGACTGCAGGGATAACCTTTTGTGCTCTTCAGGACTGTGACATTGGCCCCAGTCTGAAGACCAAGGGGGGAATGTAGGTACCATGCTAAACCAGCAGGTGGCAGTACCACTGGCAACACATGGAACAAGCTTGCTTTGACGGAAGTAAGGGTGTGTCTACAGTTCAGGTGTTTAAATACCCTGAACAGCCATTCATCTCTCTCTCTCTGGTTTGACTGACACCGAGGTTAGACCTATCAAAGAGAGGCTCCGTCATTTCTCCCTCTCTCCGGTTTTTCTTTGAGAACACGCGAACTTTGCAACGACTAACAGCAAACAGCTGAAAGTCGTATTACTTCATTAACGAGCCCGAGTTACGGTGTAATCTAACCAGCAACCGATCAACGTTACCGCGACAACAGATTCACCGAACTACTTCAATCAAGCTTGTTAACGCGGCCACACGGACTGAAACAAAGGCGATCAACTCCCTGTTGTTAAACCGTGAACGAGACTCGCGTTCCTGGACGATTCCCCAGCACACCTGGACGACGTCGTTTAATCAACGAGGAGCCTGCGGTGGAAATTCCCTCCCAATTCCAGGAGAATTCAGGGAGGACGACAAAACCCCAAATCCTCAACACGTGAGACTCTTAACGCTGGGCATAGTTCATCAAAGGGCATAGTTATTTGAACTACAGAGTTAACTAAGTTTTCTGTAAATACATTCTGAATGTGTTTAACTTTATTTTCATAATCCTCATTGATTTGTACACACAAAGTCCATGTTTTTATTTATCTAATTAATGAACAACTTGTAGTCTTCCCCATTTTCAGACGCACCACATTAATTTTTAGTTAGTAAGCCAGCGCCATTACTCTTTGTTCTGACCACGTTGGAATAAACCAGCTGAGCTCATTAACATAGTCGCGCTGCTCTACTGTTAAAGTCGGCGCCATTTTAGTTGCTTTGTTCTCCATAGGAGAACTGAGATTACAACTCCGCCTCCTCACACGCGCACAAGCGCGCACACTTACTCCTCCCCTTTTTTTTTACACACACACACACACACACTACATGCTGAGTCTTCACTGTAAATATACTGATCCATGTTGATGCTCTTTGTGTTTTAGAATAGTTGGTTTTAAATAAATGTATCATTTATTTTCACCAAATTGTCTGTGTTGATGTCATTCAAAAGTGGTTGTTGCCAAAACCTCCAAAGAATTCATTGTTAAATCCTTCAGATACCAAACCATTCATTACCTTTAGTTGATAACTAAACTTGTGGTTCTGGTATAATTAGAATATGAGACTGATTCTAAAATTAATGAGACTGATTAATAATTAAGGTAAAACAAATTATATCTACTTTAAAGGATTAGTAGGTGAAACCCCTACATAATTGGTGCCCCGTGTGAGGGAGATTTCTGGCTCAACCATATTTGTTTGATATCAACCATATTTTCATATCACAGGCTTTCAAGCCATTAGAATAGGACCATCTCCAAATTCGCCAGAAGAGGGCGCCAGAGCGCTTCCCAAGTCTTCCTATAGAGGAAAGCTAGTACTTGGTAACTACAGTTTGGTGATAGTGTTCTAATTTGATTACCATTTGGTTACTATTCACATTCATTGAGCAATCAACTGAAGATCAGCATATTTATTTTACTCATTTAATTTCTGATTACTTCAATAGTAATTCAGTTGCTTTAATTTGTGTGGCATCCCACTGATTTCCCCTGTACTGCAGAAGTATTAGGATAATTATTTAGCACAGTTATCAGACTTCACTGTCTTTGTATAACTTCACTGTTGCAGTCTTTGGTCCAGTGTGCTAGTGTTTAGTTTCAGAGACCATAATCACCTTTGGCACAATTCTTTTTACCCCAGTTTCAATTTGGCTTGTCCACCTAGGTAATTACCCTTTTTACCTGCCCAGACACAAGGTCCTGGCACAATAGCTAAGCCAGATTGTACTGAAGCTGACTTGATTTTGTCCCTTTTTTTTGAGCTAGTCTATAAGTACATTTAGACTAACCATGGCTTTTCTAAAGCAGAATACTTGTCCATCTCTGGTTGTTCAGCTCTTTCAGATGCTTGAACAAGGTAGAAAGGAAGTTGACAAACCTCTAAAGGACTCCTTTGAGGAGACCTGTCACGTAGGGCAACGCCCCCTCTCGTAGCTGTCACTCTGGGTTCCCTCATGTCCGTGTTTCCTGCCTGTTTGTCCCGCCCTGCTCGTTTATTTTGATGATTCCTTGTTTGTTGCCACGCCCCAGTGTCATTGCCATCACCTGTCCCTCGTTAAATGTCATTGTATAAAAGTCCCAGTATTCCCCCTGTCTAGTATCCATGGTTTTGTTTGTCTACCAGTCGGCCTATGCTTTGTTCATTCTGTATCGTGTTCCTGTTACCCATGCTTTCGTGGTTCTCCGTTCATGCCAGTCATCCTGTTGTTCGTGAGTACTCCCCGTTTGCTGCCCAGTGTTATCTGTTTGTTTTAGTTATTCTACGTTTTACCCGTGTTTTGTTTTCCTAGTCCTGAGTTATGTCAAGTCGTGTTTCGTGTTCGGATTGCCCCTACGTTATGACCCCTGCCTGTTCTTTCGACTCCGGTTTTGGTATTCCCTGTATTAAATCTCGCTCATCTCTGCATTTGTGTCCGTCTCCTCGCTCCGTTGCTTCTGCAACGTTACATAACCATGGATCTAACCAGGACACAGCGAGAGAGCGAGACTCCGGTGAGTTTAGTCGCTGTAACGAGTTGTTGGCTGCTTCCGTGCAGTTTAACTCTCATGTGTTACAGCGCGAACGAGCCGGAGACAGGAATACCCCTGGCGCTGTGGGAACAAGGAAGTCTCGTCGCTCACAGAAGAAAGTGCAGTCACTTTTAACTGGCTTTCGCGACGAGACTCCTATCGAGCGCTACGTGTCTGCCCGGCTTGGCGAACACCACAGGCGTGAGCAACCTGTGGTGCAAGCAGCGGGCAGACGGAATGAGCGCACAGACGAGCGTTGGCTTAACCCTCGGTTTGCTCTCGGTGGCCACTGCGAGCTCCCGACGCCTCGGAGGAGGCGGAGCCGTCGCAGAGAGAGCAACCGAGAGGCTTCTGTGTCTGTGTGTTCTTCCAGGCTCAACCCGGACACTGAGGAGGAGGACCTACCGCCGCTGATCCAGCCAGCTACACATCACAACACCCCCAAGTATTTTTTGGGGGGGAGTACAAGCCACGTCGGCTTGGCGGTCCCGCCCCCCGATGACGTCAGTATGGCGGCTCCGCCCCCCGAGGACGTCGGCTTGGTGGCTCCGCCCCCCGAGGACGTCAGTATGGCGGCTCCGCCCCCCGAGGACGTCGGCTTGGTGGCTCCGCCCCCCGAGGACGTCGGCTTGGTGGCTCCGCCCCCCGAGGACGTCGGCTTGGCGTACACGCCCCCCGAGGACGTCGGCTTGGCGTACACGCCCCCCGAGGACGTCGGCTTGGCGTACACGCCCCCCGAGCGCATCTCCTCACCCCAGGTTCCTGTCCCCGCTGCCCGTCGGCAGTCCACGCCGGTTCCTGTCCCCGCGACCCTGGAGAGGTCGTCCACGCCGGTTCCTGTCCCCGCGACCCTGGAGAGGTCGTCCACGCCGGCTCCTGTTCCCGCTGCCCGCCAGCGGACCCTGCCTGTTCCCGCTGCCCGCCAGCGGACCCTGCCTGTTCCCGCTGCCCGCCAGCGGACCCTGCCTGTTCCCGCTGCCCGCCGCCCGGCTCCGCCTGTGCCCGCTGCCCGCCGCCCCGCTCCGCCTGTGCCCGCTGTCCGCCGCCCGGCCGCGCCTATGTCCCCAGAGACTGTGCTGCCCTCTATTGGGCCCAGACATTATGTGCCCTCTGCTCTGCCCTGTACACCTGCCTCTGTACCCGTGTTCCCCTTGCTCCCGTGTTCTGTCCCTGGATTTGTGTTGGTCCCAGTTCCTGTGTGTGTGCCTGTTCGTGTCCTTGTACCCGTCCCTGTGTTTGCGTCTGGTCAGTTCCTCCAGGTCCCTGTCCCCGTGTCTGTTCCCCAAGTCACGACCCGCTTTGTGCCCGTGCCTGTCTCTGTGGTCCATGCTGTCTTCACCTCAGTGTTTACCTCTGCCCTGTCCCCGCTCCAGTGTCTGTCCCCGGTCCTGTCCTGTCCAGCCCTGCTCCTGTGCCTCGCCCTGGCCCTATCCGGTCTCCCTGTGTCCCGTGTCATGCCGTGTCCCAGGTCCCTCGTCCTATTTTGTCTGGTCCTGTCCCTCCGGTCTGTCCTGTGTCCGCTGTCCCGGTCCTGTCTGCCCTTGCGTGCCCCGGAGTGGCACGCTTTGAGGGGGGGTTATGTCACGTAGGGCAACGCCCCCTCTCGTAGCTGTCACTCTGGGTTCCCTCATGTCCGTGTTCCCTGCCTGTTTGTCCCGCCCTGCTCGTTTATTTTGATGATTCCTTGTTTGTTGCCACGCCCCAGTGTCATTGCCATCACCTGTCCCTCGTTAAATGTCATTGTATAAAAGTCCCAGTATTCCCCCTGTCTAGTATCCATGGTTTTGTTTGTCTACCAGTCGGCCTATGCTTTGTTCATTCTGTATCGTGTTCCTGTTACCCATGCTTTCGTGGTTCTCCGTTCATGCCAGTCATCCTGTTGTTCGTGAGTACTCCCCGTTTGCTGCCCAGTGTTATCTGTTTGTTTTAGTTATTCTACGTTTTACCCGTGTTTTGTTTTCCTAGTCCTGAGTTATGTCAAGTCGTGTTTCGTGTTCGGATTGCCCCTACGTTATGACCCCTGCCTGTTCTTTCGACTCCGGTTTTGGTATTCCCTGTATTAAATCTCGCTCATCTCTGCATTTGTGTCCGTCTCCTCGCTCCGTTGCTTCTGCAACGTTACAAGACCCCTACCGTTCCAGATGTAGTTTTTAAAATGTTCCTTCTATGTCAGCAGCAGGCTCGCTTAGAAGTAGAGGCACTAAGCAAGGAAAATAGACTCCTCAAACAGGATACTGCTAAGCTCAGTTCTGAGGTTGAGAGCCTTCGCCACAACCTCCAACTGACCACTCATGCGCTGAATGACGTGCTCACCGTAAGTGAACGTCACACGGGCTTAACAGAAACTGCCCGCCTCCAAAGGGAGAGTGAACTTGCCCGTGCAAGAGCGCAGGATTTCCTTGTAACTAGGTCCGACACCTCTAGACCTTCTAAATTAGTTACAGTAGAAAGCCAATATAGTCAGCACTCCACAGGTGATGATGCACCTGTTGTACGTCCTAAGGCCCCGGCTCCAGTCCCCATGAGCCTTAGGTTAGATGTAACTAGTTCTTCCTCAGAGTATCCATATGATACTACTGACTGTTCAACTTCTGAAGCTCAAAGTGAAGCCTCTGTGGAGAATCACCCTCCTAGAGCAGATGCCCTGTCTGCATCATCTTGCTACGAGTCAGCAGAGCCCTTTTACTCGTCCCTAGCTTCTGCCCCCTTACTCTTGAGTAACAAAGAGAGTAATACTAATCCTGCTATGTCTTTTGGCCCTCCTTATTCTCTGCATGATGTCCAGACCAGGGACAACCCGTCAGGTACAACAGCTAGGAAGCCTTACTTAAATGCTGAGCATCATTCCACTGACCCACGCACAGGCTGGCGCAGTGACGTACATGTTCCAGCTTCTTCCTCAAGGAGAAATGCAGGTATTTCTCAACTTGAGATGCGCAAAGGCTCACTGTTGCCCCCTATGGACAGAGACCAGGAAGGTAGAAAGCATGCTGGTGACCATTATCCTCCGCATGATGTCCAGACCAGGGACATCTCATTAGGTACCACAGTTAAGAAGCCTTGTATGAATGCTGAGCATCATTCCACTGACCCACGCACAGGCTGGCACAGTGACGTACATGCTCCAGCTGTTTCCTCAAGAGGAAATGCAGAAATTTCCCAACTTGAGATGCACAAAGGCTCACTGTTGCCCCCTATAGACACAGAGCAGGACGGCAGAAGGCATGCTGATGTACACCACTGGCAGAACGTACAGACAAGGGACGTCTCACCAGGTAGAGCAGATAACAGGCCTTACTTAAACGCTGAGCATCATTCCACTGACCCACGCACAGGCTGGCACAGTGACGTACATGCTACAGCTTTTTCCTCAAGGAGAAATACAGATATTTCTCAACTTGAGATGCATAAAGGCTCATTACTGCCACCTAGGCACAGAGAGACAGGAGGCAGTAGGCATCCTATTGACCAAGAGTTAGACCACTTGGATAGTGAAGGTCCACCTTCCTATTCTAATAGACATGTCCTTGAACATTTCCCTCGGTTAAAGTTACTAGATTCACTAGCCAAGGACATGGAGCCATTCGACCCAGCAAGGTCAAACTACCATGTTGAAGACTACCTCAAAGAAATTGAGTGTAGCCTCTCGGACTTGCCTTATGCAACAGAACGAGAGAAAGTGAAGCTGATTTGGAAAACCACCTCTAGATCAGTTCGCACATTCATAGAATCACAGCCGTTTTCCATTAGGGACAGTTACACTCAGCTATGCAAAGCCCTCGCTGAGGAGTATTCCCCTTTCTTTGACGAAGCGTCAGCATTCATGTCGGCCATTAAAATTAAGCACAAGCGTTCAGAGCATCCCAGAGATTACTTTAATCGCTTGAAACAAACATTTTTCCAGGGAAGAAATGGACCAGGTCTCACAGAAGACCGAACCTTCAAATCCCTATTTTTGCATAATCTCCACCCTTGTGTGAGAACCCATGTCACACTTTTAGCACGCCAAGGTGACCTGTCGATGCGTGAGATCAGAAAGACCACGCAGACAGTTTGGGAGACTGTTTTGCAGCCCAGTCTGCCTGAAGGAGACTCCAAAGAGCTCCAAGATCCTCCCTATGCTTTCCCTGTAAATTCAGAAACTGTTCTTTCTGCAGGCCCCTCTCACTACTCTCGCCACAGGGACAGAGCCAAGAGGTGGAAAGAGAGGCAGAACCAGTGGAAGGGGGGACAGCCATAGATAAAGATCAGTTAGTGGACCTCCAGCCTGAGCCAGGGGGGAGGTAGAACTGACTTTATATGAAGTTACATGTAAACCTTCAGCCTGTAAACATGTAGCTATGTTTCCAGATCTCTAACCCTTTAAAGGGAGATGTTCCTGGCATCATCTCTGCTCACAGTTCTGCATTCTCAATGCAATAGGTTCTTTACTAAGGGGGGTGTACCCGGCGTTACCTCCTAACTTCTACATTTTACCCCTCACACAGATCTTATTCTCTCCTCTACCAGTATAGCAAGTGTGAGATACTTAAATACTTGTCTATCATGGGATAGGATGAGGCATTACACCTCAGTTAAACCCCCATTTACATTTTACTAGATCTCACAAGAAGCCACACTCTAACTGGACATTAACCCAAATGTTTTAGTCCAGCAAGATCTTTCCTTTAAAGCATTGTTAGGTTTGTTCCAGCCAACAGACTAACACCAACATGTGCTAACTCCACACCTTTCTCCATGCCTGATGTATTTCCTCTTTTCCATCAAAGGCATTTAATCCTGCATGTGACCTTGTTTTCTTATTGTAAAGCCAAGAGAAATCTAAGCCATGCATTAGTATCCTTTCATTGTTTTTCTTGATTTGGTTAACCTTAGTTACTGTTCAAGAACTGCCCAGTAGTGAACTTGTTGCCCAGATGTGTCTCTACAGCGTCTCCCAGCCATCTCATGGATTATGCTATGAGCGGGATGGACAACTTGACTCATGGAATTGATCACCTTCCAGTGGATGCTACAGGGAACATGGACTGCAGGGATAACCTTTTGTGCTCTTCAGGACTGTGACATCGGCCCCAGTCTGAAGACCAAGGGGGGAATGTAGGTACCATGCTAAACCAGCAGGTGGCAGTACCACTGGCAACACATGGAACAAGCTTGCTTTGACGGAAGTAAGGGTGTGTCTACAGTTCAGGTGTTTAAATACCCTGAACAGCCATTCATCTCTCTCTCTCTGGTTTGACTGACACCGAGGTTAGACCTATCAAAGAGAGGCTCCGTCATTTCTCCCTCTCTCCGGTTTTTCTTTGAGAACACGCGAACTTTGCAACGACTAACAGCAAACAGCTGAAAGTCGTATTACTTCATTAACGAGCCCGAGTTACGGTGTAATCTAACCAGCAACCGATCAACGTTACCGCGACAACAGATTCACCGAACTACTTCAATCAAGCTTGTTAACGCGGCCACACGGACTGAAACAAAGGCGATCAACTCCCTGTTGTTAAACCGTGAACGAGACTCGCGTTCCTGGACGATTCCCCAGCACACCTGGACGACGTCGTTTAATCAACGAGGAGCCTGCGGTGGAAATTCCCTCCCAATTCCAGGAGAATTCAGGGAGGACGACAAAACCCCAAATCCTCAACACGTGAGACTCTTAACGCTGGGCATAGTTCATCAAAGGGCATAGTTATTTGAACTACAGAGTTAACTAAGTTTTCTGTAAATACATTCTGAATGTGTTTAACTTTATTTTCATAATCCTCATTGATTTGTACACACAAAGTCCATGTTTTTATTTATCTAATTAATGAACAACTTGTAGTCTTCCCCATTTTCAGACGCACCACATTAATTTTTAGTTAGTAAGCCAGCGCCATTACTCTTTGTTCTGACCACGTTGGAATAAACCAGCTGAGCTCATTAACATAGTCGCGCTGCTCTACTGTTAAAGTCGGCGCCATTTTAGTTGCTTTGTTCTCCATAGGAGAACTGAGATTACAACTCCGCCTCCTCACACGCGCACAAGCGCGCACACTTACTCCTCCCCTTTTTTTTTACACACACACACACACACACTACATGCTGAGTCTTCACTGTAAATATACTGATCCATGTTGATGCTCTTTGTGTTTTAGAATAGTTGGTTTTAAATAAATGTATCATTTATTTTCACCAAATTGTCTGTGTTGATGTCATTCAAAAGTGGTTGTTGCCAAAACCTCCAAAGAATTCATTGTTAAATCCTTCAGATACCAAACCATTCATTACCTTTAGTTGATAACTAAACTTGTGGTTCTGGTATAATTAGAATATGAGACTGATTCTAAAATTAATGAGACTGATTAATAATTAAGGTAAAACAAATTATATCTACTTTAAAGGATTAGTAGGTGAAACCCCTACATATGTTTCGTGTATGTGTCTGCGCTATATGTCTGTGTGTGTGTGTGTCTGCATGAATCGGTCGTGTTTGTGTGTCTCCTGTGTGTTAGTGTGATATTGTGCTGTATATGTCTATGTGTGTCTGTTTTGTATATCTGTGTATGTGTGTGTGTGTGCATCAAGGTTATAATCGTTAACGAAAATGAACGAAAAAACGAAAACTAATATTGAAAAAACATTTTCGTTAACTGAAATAAATAATAATGGTAATTAATACAAAAAAAACGATAACTAACTATAACTATATTACATGTTTAGAAAACTAACTAAAACGTACTGAAATTATAGATAGGATACCCTTCGTTTTCGTGTTTGTCAGTTTATTTATAAGTCTTGTGAACTGATATGAGATCGATCTTTTTCAGTAGTAGTTTTACATTAGCTGGCAGAAGCGCACGACACCTCAAGCCTGGTTTATACTCGACGCGCCGCGAGCGGCGCGAGGGTCCGCGCGGCGAAAATGACGTAATCGCTGTGGCTCCGCCCGTGCGCGAGGGCCTCGCGCGCTGTCGCGGCGCGAGGTCGTGCACCTCTCGAATTTTGTAACTTCGCGCGCGCGCCGCGCTTCAGCGCGATGGACAAAGTCATGTTTGCCGGGTTCATACACCTATACAAGGTGGAATTAAAGCACTTGTACGTCACTTTAAAGGTCCATTTCAATATTTCCCAGCACGTTAAACTTAATTAAGTTAAATATTTATACATATACTCGAAATGAATCGAAATAATTCGCTTTTTTTATCACATTATTTAACACTAGAACTACCAAGCCGCCTGCTTTCGACAGTACCCCACTAGAACTACCAAGCCGCCTGCTTTCGACAGTGTCCCAACTAGACTCTTGGTCTCTTGGCAGGTGTGATAAGCCCTTCTTACCTCCAGTGTTATGTAAATGAGGTGTGTGTCAGCTGTGGGTGGTTGCTGTTGACACACCTTTCAATACACACCTTCGGCTGCCTCATGAGACTGCAACCTCTCTTGCAAGAAGTTTGCTCATCTACAGGACCATATGTTTGAGATTTGATTTGTGGAAGGTTGAAATAATGTGAAATTGACACAAACATAATATTTGAATTATAGCGGCACATTGATTATTCAAAATGGCTCTGATTTTTTAACCTTATTTTAAGTAGTTAAAACTGTCAATAGGTATAGGTAAAGATATTTTTACATAAATTTATAAAACCCTCAGCTACTTGAAATAGAATAATATTCTTGAGCAATTTTAACTTATCAAGATGGTACTTTTTGCAGTGTGTCTCAAAAACACAACAGCCATAACTGGCAAACAAAAATAGAAAATTTACTTTTCTCTCCCTACTCTTTTTTTGGCCTACCTCCACCCCCCCACACCTTCTTTGGAGGACAACTTTATTTTTATGTAAGGATCAGAAAACAATTCTGTACCACCACCATCACCACACAGAGAGTAGCCTGTTCAGCCATACCAGTGTTATGAAAATGAGGCCATTACATTGATTCTAAATGTAGGAGTACTGTTTGTGTGTTTGTATGGGGAGGGGTGGAGGTGGGAATATGCAGGTCCAGAAGAAATGGTCCTCTGGAACAAGGTGAAGGTGAATTGGTGAAGCCACCCCCCACCCCCCAAAAAAGTCAACATTGCCAGAAATTTATATTCAAGTTAGTTTTATTGGTATATAGGTGTATATATAAATACACCTATGAATATTCTGCACACACCTGGCACTGCCACATCATCTCCTTTCTGCACTTGCCACATGTGAACCTATCACAAGACACACAACGGTTAGTGGCACGGTTACTTTTGCAACAACACTTGACCTGGCACCATGCCCTTTTCCCTGTGTCAGGTGTGGGTGGTTGCTGCTGCTGAGCCTTTTCCTTGGCCACCTCCTTGGCTGCCACATGAGCCTGTGCAAGCTCTTCTGTGAGGTTCACCAAGAACTCCGACCGTCTCTCCTTTACCCCAGTGCATGCTTGAAAAAGGACATAGGCATTCAGTGCTGCAATGTCAATCATATTATAAAACACAGCGACTGGCCAACGCCGTGTTCCGCAACGCACAGTGTACTTTCGTACCATCTGGTCCATTATATCCACACCACATTTTAGGGAGTTGTAGTCAGTGATTGTGTTTGGTTTCTTTTTTTGTGTGTTCCCAGTCTCCACCGTACTGTGCATGGTACTGAGGATGCAGACAGTCTTTCTACGTTTGGGTGCGTAAACGGTCAGTGTGGCACCAGAGGTTGAAAACACCTGTGTGCTGAATTCCTCACGGACCAAAGTCTTTTTGGCAGAGTCTGGAAGCTCACGACGAATCCTGTTTACTGTGCCAAGGAGGGTGGTCTTCCGGTCCAGCAATCGTTTTGCTAGTGACAGTGAGGTGAAAAAATTGTCTGTGGTAACAGTTCTTCCTTTGTCCATAAATGGTTCCATGAGCTTCATCACCACATTTTCTGACAGTCTTTCCCCTGTGGGACGACTGGAGTCTTTACCAAGGTATGGGATGATGTTGGATACGTACTTGGTTTTCAGGTCACATGCCACCCAGAACTTTATCCCAAACTTGTCTGGTTTTGTGGCTATATACTGAAGAAAACAGCAACGGGTCTTGGATGGGAAAAGTTGCTCATCTATGGTGATATGCCTTCCTGGGTGGTATGAAGTGATGCAGTTGCCAACGAAAGATTTCCAAATATTAGAAATTGCAGCAAACCGGTCAGTTGCAGCTCGTTCATGGCGTGTGTCCTTGTCGTCAAAGCGTAGGTGCCGCATGATGTCCTGAAAGCGGTTTCGCGACATTATCTTCATGATGGAGGGCACTCCCAGTTTTGCAGACCATGCATCATGCACCGCTGGAAGGCGGACAATCCCTCGCAGGATGAGGATTGCGATGAACGCCATTAGTTCAGGGATGGCCATGAACCAGTTTTCTTGCTCTTGCTGTGTCTGGCGTGCATGCTGGATAGTCCACTCCTGTATGGTCTGAAGTATCTCCAAAGAGATGAAACAGAGGAAACTTTGCAAGCGACTAGTCACTTTCCTTCTGGAAAAAGCAGTTGGCTCTCCGTTCATGGGATGGCGTTCAGCTGGGCTGTGATGTCTTCCGTGATGTCTTCCAATCTGCTCCTCACACCACACTGTGCCATCCTTTGCCGTCTCCATTAGCTGCTTGTGCGTCTCCATGCGACCTCTCTTTTCTGGAGGTGAAGTCTTGTGATCTACAGGAACATATGTTTGAGATTTGATTAGTGAAAGGTTGAAATAATGTGAAATTGACATAAACATAATATTTGAATTATAATTCCAAAACATCTCAAGTAAGCCTCTTTTGTACTTATGTAGGATTGTTCTCACACTGCAAAAAGTAGCATTTTTATTAGTCAAAATAGCTCTGATTTTTTTTTTACCTTATTTGAAATAGTTTTTGTCTTTTGAAAAACTGCCACTAGGTAAAGATATTTTTACATAAATGTATACAAAAAACCCCTCAGCTACTTGAAATAGAATAATAATCTTGAGCAATTTTAACTGATCAAGATAGTACTTTTTACAGTGTGTCTCTTCCAAAAACACAACAGCCATAACCAGTAAACAAAAAAGGACATTTAGTAAATCTTACCAGAAGAGATCAGCTGCTCGTGTGTCTCCATGTCACCTCTCTTTTCTGGAGGTGAAGTCTCGTCATCTATTGGAACATATGTTTGAGATTTGATTAGTGAAAGGTTGAAATAATGTGAAATTGACACAAACATAATATTTGAATTATAATTCCAAAACATCTCAAGTAAGCCTCTTATGTACTTATGTAGGATTGTTCTCACACTGCAAAAAGTAGCATTTTTATTAGTCAAATTAGCTCTGATTTTTTTTTTACCTTATTTGAAATAGTTTTTGTCTTTTGAAAAACTGCTACTAGGTAAAGATATTTTTACATAAATGTATACAAAAAACCCTCAGCTACGTGAAATAGAATAATATTCTTTTTACAGTGTGTCTCTTTCAATAACACAACAGCCATAACCAGTAAACAAAAAAGGACATTTAGTAAATCTTACCAGAAGAGTTTTCAGAGTCACTACTGATAGCCAGGATGATTTCTTCTCCCTCAGAGTCACTGGGGTTGACATCGTTGAGGATCATCTCCAAAACCTGCTGTGACTTGTAGAACTTTGCCATCTTTGCTTCTCAGTCAAGAGTTAGTGAAATGAGTGGTAAAATGAGTGGTTACATGGATTTTTATCCACATGTGGGCGGATACATACATAATCGTTATCACCATCGTTCACTCTATCACCCATCACGGCCATCCCTTTTCATCACTGCAAAAGGTGATATGCTGATTGGTCAAAATAACAAGTTCAGATTATTTTTTTTGTTCTCCATCTGAGTCAATGCATCGTCACCCTATCACCCATTACCCTATGACCCATTACCAAGTGGCCGCATGTGCATAACAAAGAATGGGGGCCATACAGGTGGACCATACAGGACAGGATAGAAATGAGGGGGAGAGAAAAGTAATTTTTTAACCTTATTTTCAGTAGTTTTTAGCACTTTGAGTTGCATGAATGTATGAAATGTGCTATAGAAATAAAGATTATTATTATTTTTTTTATTATAAAAAGGGAAGGGCAGAAAAAAACACAGCTCAAATGACCACTGCAATGGTTCACCAACTGCTGCTACATTGGACATCTATATTCACCCAAACACATATACACCCACACACACATACACCCCCAAACCTTATTTTCAGTAGTTTTTAGCACTTTGAGTTGCATGAATGTATGAAATGTGCTATAGAAATAAAGATTATTATTATTATTTATTATAAAAAGGGAAGGACAGAAAAAAACACAGCTCAAATGACCACTGCAATGGTTCACCAACTGCTGCTACACTGGGCATCCATATTCACCCAAACACATATACACACACACACACACACCCTCACACACATACACCCACAAACCTTATTTTCAGTAGTTTTTAGCACATGCATGTATGTATGAAAGGTGCTATAGAAATAAAGATTATTTATATTATAAAAAGGGAAGGACAGAAAAAAACACAGCTCAAATGACCACTGCAATGGTTCACCAACTGCTGCTACACTGGGCATCCATATTCACCCAAACACATATACACCCACACACACACACCCTCACACACATACACCCACAAACCTTATTTTCAGTAGTTTTTAGCACATGCATGTATGTATGAAAGGTGCTATAGAAATAAAGATTATTTATATTATAAAAAGGGAAGGGCAGAAAAAACACAGCTCAAATGACCACTGCAATGGTTCATCAACTGCTGCTACATTGGACATCCATATTCATCCAAACACAAAGACAGTCTCCCTCATTCTCCCCAAGGGGAGGCCAGAGTTTTTTCTTCTCTATCTGAGTTAGTGAACACATCCAGCAGAACAAAGAACTGATGGTTCACACCATCACCCCCCCCCCCTCCACCCACTCCCCGTCTACCTATAATGGCTGCATGTGCATAACAAAGGGTGGCCTAATGGGATGCAAATGTCCCCAGAACTGCCCCCTGGTGGAGGCCAGGTAGAAAAGTTTGGAATTAAAATGGTGGTAGTCCTAGTGTTAATGGTTGTTTATTTTCAAAACGCCCAGATGTCTAACGTCTTCACGTTCTCTCATGTTTCGTCCTGGAATTACAAGAGGCTCGTATTTGTTAACGTATCGTTTCGGACAACACTGCAAAGCCATAATTACGTTTGATGCCTGATGTGTATATATACGGTCTCTGGTCAGGTAAAAATGTTCTTTCACCGGTTTTGCAAGGGTTTTTTATTCTCCACTGCCACCTATCGCCACCTATCGTTTTGGAGAACACTGCAGCGACGCTCGCGACGTTCGCAAAAGTATAAACGGGGGGGAGGCTTAAGATGGCGGAGTGAGAGGAGGGTTTTTAGCAGGCTCTGTTGAAACTTACTTTTTTTTTACTATTTAGCCAAATCTCTTGACATTTTGCCTTAGCAGTAGATCTGTGCTAAACATACTTTTTTTGATAGTCCGTTTGAAAGCCTTTTTGGTTACTACTTCACTTGCTACAGCTCCAAATTGTTAGAAGTTTGTCGGTATCATGTCGGACCATGAATACAGCCTGACTGCCCTACGGGAGCAGCACGAGGATGACTCTGATGCAATTGAAGTTGATGTCGATGCTACAAATTTTGATCCAAACATGTCTACCGGTAAAGCTGATAAAGTAAACCGAGACCACACTCCATTAAAAAACAGAGCGGCGAAGAAGTTGAGGACGACTGGAACTGATCTCGAGGGAGATTCCGCAACAGCCATTTTACATGCGATACAGCTGTTAAACAATAAGATGGACTTTCAGACGGACATCTTAACGGGAATCGAAAAGCGCATCGAGGCGAATACTGTGGCAATCCAAGACAATAAAAAAGAAATTTCCGAGCTTCAGTCCCAGGTAAACAATCTCCGGATCGAGAATCAGAAGCTGAAAAGTTCCTGTGCTGAACATGCCCGGTATAAGAGGCGGTGGAATCTAAGAGTGATCGGTCTGCCGGAAAAGGAGGGTGAAAACTTGCGTGAAACTATCATCGGGATTCTCACAAGAGTCATCCCGGTATCAGTGGACCGGTTGCGTGACACAGTGGACACTGTACATCGGCTGGGGAGGAGAACCAGCGCCGCCACTTCTGATAACGTCCATCGAGCTGTTATTATACAGTTCAGTATGCGCACTGTTCGGGACGAGGTCTGGCTAAAATCCAAGGACGCTAAAGTTTGCAGAGATCTGCATATTCGATTTAAGGAGGACTTTTCTATGGAGGACAGAATTGCCCGAAACAAACTTTGGCCTTTGGTTCAGGAGGCCAGGAGCAGGGGGAAGCGTGCGTACTTGAAGGAAGGGTATGCGCTGATAGATAATGAAAGAGTGTTTTCTGAATAACCATTTTCTGTTTATGCTGAAGGATTCTTTGTTTTTTCGGTTAAAGGCTTACTGCAAGGCTAACTCTGATGTTTAACGGCTAAGTCACTTTATACGTTCCTGCTTACCGTCATCTTTTGGTGAATTTATTCACGGTTTGTTTTATGTTTTCTTTATTAACGTTAAATTCTAGGGGACTAAGAAACAATGTTAAACGTAAGGCTATTTTTCTTTATTGCAAGGAGCAAAAAGCAAACTGTTTTTTTCTGCAGGAAACTCACTCTTTAAGGGAGGATGTTCCTTTCTGGCATACGCAATGGGGAGATCTCACCTATTTTAGTCATGGCACATCTCATTTAGCTGGTGTGATGATCATGTTCCACAAGTTTCCGGGATCCATTTTGGGTCACTCAGGGGATACGGATGGTCATTGGTTAATGGTAGCAGTGGAAATTGACAGAGTTAAATTCATTCTAGTTTGTGTGTATGGGTATAACAGCAAAGTAATTAACAACATTTTTTATTCAGATCTATGTGAGAAGATAAAACAGTGGAAAATAACGTACTCGACAGAGGAGGTGATTATAGGAGGTGATTTTAATGTAGTTCCAGACAGTTCGGTTGACCGTCTTCCCTCTCGAGGGCGGCATAATCTCATTGATGATAACTTCAACAACTTAGTTTCCAACGCTAATGTGACTGACTGTTGGAGGTCAAGAAGCCCTAATTCCAGACAATACACCTGGTTTAATGCTTCAAACAACGGTCAGTGTTCAAGATTAGACTACTGGTTAATCCCTCGTAATAGGTTGGATGGAGTTGTGAAATGTGAAATCTCTGCATCTCCCTTAACTGACCACTGTGCTGTTTCATTACTCCTCTCCTTGAACAATCGTAAATTGCACACAAATTCAATTTGGAAATTCAATAGCAAGCTTTTGTTAAATGAGAACTTTTGTTCAGAAGTTAGAAAACTCTTAGAGGAAATTTCACTGATGGAAACTTCATCATTGAGCAAATGGGAGTGGTTTAAATTTAGCGTTAAATCTCTTGCAATTAAAATAGGTAAGCACACTACCAATGATATGAGAGCAAAACAATCACAAATTATAAATAACATAAATTCTATGTGTGCTAAACCTCTGTTAACATCGGAGGAGAGAGGCCATTTAGATGATCTCAAATCTCAACTTGATGATTTATTTTTAGAAAAGGCAAAGGGCGCGTTTATTCGCTCCAGGGCTCGTTGGATTGAGGAGGGTGAAAGAAATTCCGCATATTTCTATGGTCTTGAGAGGCAGAGACAGTCCAAAAAGAGAATCTCCAAATTATATGTTAATGGCAGTGTTACTGAAGATTCGGATTCAATATGTGACAAGATTAGTGCCTTTTATAGCAATTTGTACAGTTCCAAATTTTCCAAATTTAAGTGCCTGTCAGGGCTGGCTCGGATGCCGTGCCGTCTACATCCACAAGGGGCACCCGAGCCAGTCCTAGACTCCGGCAACGCAATCAGCAATGATCTGTCTCACCTGTTGCCATGGCTTCTTAAGGAAGCCAGTGGAGACAGATCATTGCTGATTTGTTGTGGTTATGCCGTTACGCTCTCAGCCTCTCTCTTACTCTGTTTTGCAGCGTTTGCCTCTTTAGGTGTCTCGCCACCTATCTCTCTTCTCTGTCTTTTTTCAAGTCCTCTCCTGCGTCCCTTACTGACCTCCCTCAAGTTTTCCTCAACCTGTTTACCTTCCTATCCCGTTGCTGTTCGTATGGGAAGGGTTTTTTGTTTGAATAGCCTTTTTGCTATTAGTCAGCTCCTTCCCCTGACGTCCTTGTTTTTGCCTTATTTCTTTTTACGCGTTGAGCAGTCCGTGTTTATTCAGGCGCTCCTTTTAGTTCTGTTATTTATTGTGGCACTTGGTTCCACCTCTCTCTCGCTCACTCTAACACGGTGTGTGCGTCCCTACCACCGTCGTTACAGAACGAATCAGCCAGTGACATGGAACCAGCCGCTTCTAACGAAGTAGCAGAACTAAGGGCAGCCCTCTCCCAGCAGGGTCAGTTGTTGGGCAGCCATGACCAGGTCCTCCGCCAGATCATGGATCAGCTCAACAACGTGACCACTGCCATTCGGGCTTTAAGTAACCCGTCTCCCGCTCATCGGGATCCGCCTCCCGCAAGCCCAGCCGAACCCGCAGCAGCCCCGCGGCACTTCGAGCCTACTCTCCCCGCCCCGGCTCGCTATTCAGGGAATCCCGAAGGGTGTAGGGGTTTTCTACTACAGTGTTCGCTTGTATTCGAACAGCAACCTCTACGCTTCCCTACCGAGCGCGCAAAAATAGCATACGTGATAGCCTTACTTACAGACAAAGCCCTGGCTTGGGCAACCCCGGTATGGGAAAAACAGAACGAAGTTTGTGCTACTTACGATAGCTTCTCCCGGGCCATGAAAGGAGCCTTCTACCATCCCTCGTCGGGCGGGGTTGTCGGTCAGCGGCTTCTGCGTCTCAAGCAGGGAAAGCGGTCCGTAGCAGAGTACTCCATAGAGTTTCGCACATTGGCAGCCGAAAGTGGTTGGGGTTCGGACTCCCTCATGTCCGTGTTTTTGGAAGGGCTAACGGAGGAGTTGAAGGACGAACTAGCTCTCCGCGACCCTCCGTCTGATCTAGAAACGCTGATCAGCCTGACGGTACGGCTCGATAACCACCAGCGCGAGCGCAAAAACACCAAAAAGCATTTCCATTGCGAAACACCCCGCATGCCTGACGTTGTGCAGTCCGGTGAAACCGATAATCCCAGTAGTGAACCGCAACCCATGCAGCTCGGTCATACACGCCTGTCACGGCAGGAAAGACAGGCGCGTTTACAGGAGGGGCGGTGTCTGTATTGCGGGGGCGGGGGACACCAACGTACCAAATGCCCCGAGCTGCAGGGAAAAGACACGACCCACCAGTAGACGGGAAGGCTCTGGCGGGTCGTAACACAAGTCCTCCCACAACCGGTTTATCCATCCACGTTTCGTTGTCGTGGCATAAAACACAGGAAAAGCGCCTTATGGCTTTTGTTGATTCTGGTGCCGCGGCAAATTTTATCAACAGCTCTTTAGCGCAGGAATTACAAATCCCTCTGGTTCGCCTTGAAAAACCCCTCGCTGTCGCCGCGGTGGACGGCCGCGCCCTTATCTCCGGCGGTATCGACCGCCAAACCATACCGCTGGAGATGCACGTCGGGGAGCACTTTGAGCTAGTCACCCTATATGTCATCAGCGCCCCTCACATGCCGCTCATACTAGGGTTTCCATGGCTGCAACGACACAACCCTGACATAGACTGGCTCTCGCGCAGTATCGGGTCTTGGGGTGCTATGTGCAAAAACACATGTCGTAAGAGCCTCCCTGCTTCTTCTGCTGAAAAGCCGGTCGAGATCGTTGACCTGTCCTCTGTCCCTGCTGAATACCACGACCTCCAAGCGGTGTTCAGCAAAAAGAAGGCCAGTTTTCTTCCGCCTCACAGGTCTTACGACATCGCCATTGACCTACTTCCCGGGTCTAGTCCTCCTAGGGGTCGTCTCTTCTCTTTGGCCGCCCCCGAGCGAAGAGCCATGGAAACGTACATCCAGGAGGCGTTAGCCGCTGGGTTCATACGGCCCTCCACGTCTCCAGCCGGTGCTGGTTTTTTCTTTGTCGGCAAGAAAGATGGTGGGTTGAGGCCATGCATTGATTACAGGGGTCTCAATAAGATCACTGTCAAAGACCGTCACCCCCTGCCACTTATGTCAACGGCCTTTGAGGCACTCCAACAAGCTACCATTTTCACTAAGCTAGACCTTCGGAGTGCCTACAACCTAGTGAGGGTCAGAGAGGGGGATGAGTGGAAGACAGCCTTCATCACACCATCGGGTCACTACGAGTACCTTGTGATGCCGTTTGGTCTGATGAACGCCCCGGCTGTCTTCCAGAGACTTATTAATGAGGTGTTGCGTGAGGCTCTCGACCGGTACGCCTTCGTGTATCTTGACGACATCCTTATTTACAGTAGTTCACGGTCTGAGCACGTCAAACACGTCAGGAGGGTTCTCCAACTTCTGTTGGAGAACCACCTGTTCGTTAAATTAGAAAAATCCCTGTTTCACGTCCAGGAGGTGGCCTTTTTGGGCTACAGAATAGCCCAAAACGTTCTTGCTATGGATCCTGCTAAGATCAGAGCAGTCGCCGACTGGCCCACTCCCACATCGCTTCGTTTGGTTCAACGGTTCTTGGGGTTTGCTAATTTCTACCGTCGCTTTATTAAGAACTACAGCACTCTGGCTGGTCCCCTCATTGCGCTTACCAAGAAAACCCCGGGTCCCTTTGTCTGGTCTCCTGCTGCCCAGGAGTCTTTTGATAAGCTCAAGGAGCGGTTCACCTCGGCACCTGTTCTGTGCATGCCTAACCCTGACCTACCGTTTGTGGTGGAAGTCGATGCGTCTGACTACGGGGTTGGGGCCGTCCTTTCCCAGAGAACGGGTATGCCACTTAAGCTCCACCCTTGTGCTTATTACTCACACCGTATGTCTCCTGCCGAGCGTAATTACGATGTGGGTGATAAGGAACTCTTGGCTGTAAAGCTAGCCCTGGAAGAATGGCGGCATTGGCTGGAGGGGGCCAAGCACCCGTTTCTTGTGTGGACAGACCACAAGAACTTGGCCTACCTCCAGCAAGCCAAGAGGCTCAATCCCCGTCAGGCCAGGTGGTCGCTTTTCTTTGGGCGCTTCGAGTTTACCCTCTCCTATCGCCCAGGGACTAAAAACGTTAAGCCCGATGCTCTCTCTCGTCAATGGGAGACACCCCCCGACTCCACCGAGCCCGGTACGGTCATTCCCGCCTCCAAAATCGTTGCGCCCATTCAATGGGAGGTCGAGACCGCCGTTAAACGGGCGTTAGCAGCCGATCCTGGCCCAGGTGGTGAGCCATCGGGTCGTCTCTTTGTCCACCCTAACCTGCGAAAGAAAGTCATGGAATGGGGTCACAACTCACCCTTTGCTGCGCATCCTGGCTCCCGTCGTACGGCAGAACTTATTCGTAGACGGTTTTGGTGGCCGGGGATTGATAAGGACGTTAGCGACTTCGTTTCGACCTGTGCCACGTGCGTACAAAATAAAACGACCCACTCTAAGCCCTCGGGTCTTCTTCGCCCCCTGCCTATTCCATCCAGGCCCTGGACACACGCCTCTTTAGACTTTGTTATGGGGTTGCCACCCTCCCGTGGCAACAGTACCATATTAGTTATCGTGGACAGGTTCTCCAAGGTAGCTAGGTTCGTAGCCCTCCCCAAGCTCCCGTCTGCCAAAGAGACCGCCTCGCTCTTCCTGCACCATATTGTCAGGCATTTTGGGTTCCCCGTCGACGTGGTTTCCGATCGTGGGCCGCAATTCACTAGCCGGTTTTGGGGGGCTTTTCTGGGTCTGCTTAACGCCAAGGCCAGTCTGTCCTCGGGTTTCCATCCCCAAACCAACGGTCAGACCGAGAGGACCAATCAGGACCTGGAGCAGACTCTCAGGTGCCTGCCGTCCTCCAACCCCTCCTCCTGGGCTGACCAGCTCCTCTGGGCCGAATACGCCCACAACACCCTATGGCACTCTGCCCTCGGGATGTCACCTTTTGAGTGTCTCTATGGCTATGCCCCTCCTATGTTTGCTGACCAGGAGGACGAGGTGGCGGTTCCGGGTGCCCGTGCCTTGGTGCGGCGGTGCCGGTTGGCGTGGAGTAAGGCCCGTAGGGCCCTTCTGTCTGCCTCAGCCGGTTACCGTCGCAACGCTGACAAGCACCGTCTTCCGGCTTTGTCTTTCCGCCCCGGGCAGCGGGTCTGGCTTTCCGCCAAGGATCTGCCGGTCCGTGGTGGAACCAAGAAGCTGGCCCCTCGGTTCCTGGGTCCCTTCAAGGTGGACAGGCGGATCAATCCCGTCTCTTATCGGCTGCTGCTCCCTCCTTCCATGAGGGTCCATCCGGTGTTCCACGTCTCGCGTCTCCGCCCTGTTTTGTGTCACATGCCCCGTGCTCCGGCCCCGCCGCCTCCCCGCATGGTTGACGGCGGTCCGGTGTACACCGTTTCTCGGTTGTTGGATCACCGCCGTGTTCGTGGTCGGGACCAGTACCTCGTTGACTGGGCGGGTTACGGGCCCGAGGAACGGTCATGGGTCCCCGCCTCTCGGGTTGTCGACCGCTCTCTTATTCGTGACTTCCGTCGTGACAGGGCTGTCGCTCTGGGCCCGCGGGGTCTCGGGCCTAGAGGGGGGGGCTCTGTCAGGGCTGGCTCGGATGCCGTGCCGTCTACATCCACAAGGGGCACCCGAGCCAGTCCTAGACTCCGGCAACGCAATCAGCAATGATCTGTCTCACCTGTTGCCATGGCTTCTTAAGGATGCCAGTGGAGACAGATCATTGCTGATTCGTTGTGGTTATGCCGTTACGCTCTCAGCCTCTCTCTTACTCTGTTTTGCAGCGTTTGCCTCTTTAGGTGTCTCGCCACCTATCTCTCTTCTCTGTCTTTTTTCAAGTCCTCTCCTGCGTCCCTTACTGACCTCCCTCAAGTTTTCCTCAACCTGTTTACCTTCCTATCCCGTTGCTGTTCGTATGGGAAGGGTTTTTTGTTTGAATAGCCTTTTTGCTATTAGTCAGCTCCTTCCCCTGACGTCCTTGTTTTTGCCTTATTTCTTTTTACGCGTTGAGCAGTCCGTGTTTATTCAGGCGCTCCTTTTAGTTCTGTTATTTATTGTGGCACTTGGTTCCACCTCTCTCTCGCTCTCTCTAACACGGTGTGTGCGTCCCTACCACCGTCGTTACAGTGCCAGTCCTTTTTTGAGGAAATTAATGATTCCATTGAATTAGTTGACTCTCAATTTAAGGAAGCAATGGAGAAAGATTTGACCATTGATGAGTTGGATGATGTAATCCAGCGAATGGCTAAGGGGAAATCACCAGGCCTGGATGGTCTGACAGTTGAATTCTATCTTTTCTTTTGGGAAGATATTCGGTTGTTATTATTCAATGGCCTTGTAGACTGCATCTCTAACAAATCTCTCTCTCCCACCATGAAGCGAGGACTCATCACCCTGATTCCTAAGGTCAACAAGGACCCTTTATCCCTGGAAAATTGGAGACCAATCACTTTATTATGTATAGACTATAAAATGCTAGCGTTTGTGTATGCAAATCGCTTAAATAAGGGCTTGGCTTCTGTAATTAGTGAATGTCAGTCTGCCTTCATGAAAGGAAGGAATATACATTTTCATACCAGGTTGATTCTAGACATGTTGGACTATAGAGAATTTATTAATAATGACAGTTTTATTTTATTCCTTGATTTCTACAAGGCGTTCGACTCTTTGGAACATTGTTTCATTGCCGAAACCCTGGAACGCATGGGTTTTGGGGAGAAATTTCGTAGTATAATCGAGATGTTTTATACTGATATAAGTAGTTCAGTATCCCTTGGTAATGGTATGACCCCAAGCTTTAGTGTGTCACGAGGCATTCGTCAAGGATGTCCGATTTCTCCTAAATTATTCATCTTGGCAACTCAAATGTTTACGCTATCAATTTATAGGAATTCAAATTTGCATGGCATTAATATTTTGGGTAAGGAATTTAAATTAAGTCAATTTGCCGATGATACTGCGATTTTTCTAAAAGATAAAACCATGGTGGAAGTGGCTTTAAATCTGGTTTCGTCTTTTTCTGGTGCTTCAGGTCTGCTTCTCAATATCAAAAAATGTGATCTGCTCCCGATCCATTCTTGCTCTGAGGAATCTGTTGCTTCTATTTCCGTTAAGTCTGAAGTGAAATATCTGGGCATTACGATTTCTAAGGACCCTGTTAGGAGAGAAGAGATCAATGTTGATAAAAGGGTGATTGATATGAAGAAATCCCTGGGTCACTGGTTAACTAGAGATCTTACAACTTTCTAAAGCTGAAGGAGTGTCTAAATTGATTTATCCTTGCCAGGCGGTTTTTACTTCTAAGAAATCTATTCAAAAGGCAAATTCAATATTTTTTCATTTCCTTTGGAAGAATAAAACTCACTACTTGAGGAGATCTCAATTGATTAAAGATTATAATAAGGGTGGTATCAAAGCCTTAGATTTTGAAGCTGTAGAATTAATTGGTTAAGGTCCCTCCTGTCTTCTCCGAACTCTATGTGGTTTCACATTCCTAGAGCTTTAATTAAAAAGATTGGTGGTATGGATTTTTTCCTACGGTGTGATTTTGAGATTAGTAAGATTCCGGTTAAGTTATCTAAATTCCACGCGCAAGTCTTGCACTACTGGAAAATGATTTTCTCTCACAACTTTTCACCACATGGTTCTTTATTGTGGAATAATAGAACAATACTGGTCAACAGGAAATCAGTTTTTAAAGCTGATTGGTACGAGAAGGGTGTTTTGTTTGTAACTGATTTGATGGATGCCAGTGGTTGTCTGTTGGACCACAGGGATTTTATGGACAAATATAATTTGGTTTGTAATCGTAAAGATTATTTGAAAATGTGTAAAGCTATTCCAGATGCTCTGGTCTGTCTCATACAAAACACCCTTCTGTATGCTAAAGTCTCTTCAACCCTTCCTAATTTGGTAATAAGTACTTGCAACGTAATGGACAAAAGGTGTAATACTGCTGTTCTTACTTTAAATCTAAATTGTTTTATGATTATAACATAAGGACATCAGTCCTGGCAGACTCAGCTACAGCATTAAAGTCCAACTCTAAATATCTGAGATATCCTGTCTCACCTAAGGTGAAAGAAACTCATTTTAAAATTTGTCATAACTTTTATCCAGTTGCAGATTTTCTACAAAGACGGTTTAAATTCGAAGTGGAAGGTTGTTCTTTTTGTGATAGTCCAGGTGAATCCTTAGAACATCTGTTCTTCACTTGCCCCATCACTAAAATTTTTCGGAGTGACATGAGAAATTGGTTATCATTAAAACTTGAGAACATTCCGGTCTTTAATCTTAATCATGTGTTGTACTTTTTCAGCGATCTTGATCACAGAATATCTGATTTGGTGAATATTGTTTTCTTGCTTGCTAAATACCACATACACTGCTGTAAATGGAGACGCTCAGCCCCATGCTTTGCAGGCTTCCTAGTTGACTTTAAGCGGTACTTCTCCTCATTAAAATGTGTAAGATCTGAGTATGCCAAAAAAGTGGCTCTTGATGTTTCTAAATTTCTTTTGTTCTAGTGTTTTTAGTGTTTAGAGTTTTTTTTTCTTGGCCCCCTAGTCCCTCTTTGTTTTCTTGACGTTTCTGTACCTTGTTTTCTCCTACCTTTACGAGTGATGTGTATGTACTTGTTATTCTTCAAAAAAAAAAAAAAAAAAAAAAAAACAGCAAAAAAAAAAGAAAAAAAAAAAAAAAAGAAAGTATAAACGCCTACACCGCTCGCGCAGGGTCGCGCGAGGTGGGCGGAGCCGCGCGCTACGGTCGCTCGCGAAAGTATAAACCAGGCTTCACGGTCCGTCACGTCTCTTGTTTAGAGCTCCTGCTCGCTATGCTAGCCTGCACAATTACGACAACAAAAGTTGGGAGAAAAAGGCGAGTCCTGTAGTAATATGACTACGAGAAAGACTACATGTCTTGTAGTGGAAACAGGTGATAAAATATATGGAGTAGTTCTCAAGAGGAAAAACCCCACGAATCTCAAAGTTCACACAATAGGGCTAACTGTCAGTACCTTGACAAGCTAGCCTCTTAAGCCTGGTTCACACTACACGACTTTTCAGTCGTCAGGTTTTTGTGCCGTTCGCACTACACGACTGGTTGTGCTGTAATCGCGAGTCTTTCAGTTGTTGTGGCTTTCACACTACATGACTGATCGGTGACGCGGGCTCACGAAATACGACTGGGGAATCGCCGACTCATCTGGCTGCAGTCCAAAAACGCGAGAACACAAAAATGAAACTCTCCCGAGAACCAGCAACACCACGTAGAAGAGAAAAAAAACAATGTACATGTACTCCACATTTTCGTTATTATTATTATTTTTACCGTTTAAACACTCCATAGTCCCAAGTGAACATAAATCGCACTATTTCTCCAGTGCTGTCACAATAACTTAAACACAGTGTTGTAGTAAAGTTGTAAGAAAGGTGAGGATTTTGTGTGTTTGCTGGGTTACTGTTTTGAAAGTATTCTTGAAAGTTTTTTACATTCTCAGAGATATCTTCAGCGGTGCCGCGGTTCTCTCTCCGTGTTCCCATTGGCTGTAGCTAGACGCTGTTCTCATTGGCTGTAGCTAGACGCTGTTCCCATTGGCTGTAGCTAGACGCTGTTCCCATTGGCTGTAGCTAGACGCTGTTCTCATTGGCTGTAGCTAGACGCTGTTCTCATTGGCTGTAGCTAGACGCTGCCGACTCTCAGCAATATTACACATTTTGCACTTAAGGCTTCTATCTTGTGGACTGTTGGTTGTTCAACAGTAATTGAATGCATTTTTAAAAATGGTATCTTTTGATGAGTTTTTATTACACAATATTTACTTTGGACTTTTTGAATCCTGCACCTGACAAATAACCCAAAGTATAAAAAACACTAAAACTAATACTAGAACTAATGAAAACTAAACTAAAACTAAGCTTTAAAAAAAATATTAAAACTAATAAAAACTAGCAAACATGCTCTAAAAACTAATTAAAACTAACTGAATTAGAAAAAAAGTCACAATGAAATAAAAACTAAACTATAATGAAAAATCCAAAACTATTATAACCTTGGTGTGCATACAATACATTGCAGTCTTGAAAGTGGGTGAACAAATCATTGGATGAGTGCAGAAAGAGTAAAGGAGAGGGAGAGGGAGAAGGTGACATGTAAACTGAAAGTGCATATACAACAAAAAAAAGAATAAACAACTAGGAATTATGAAGGAAAACATACTAATTAGACCGGCATTAGTTATTTTATCTTAGGCATGTCTTATTGTTCTAGGAGAAAAGTGATAGATCAAACGAGTTGGGATAAAGGCGTCGGTGATGATACAGTTCACCTGTTTAGAACAGCCATGGTGTTGTGTTTGTGTCGCGGTAAAGTTGACCGTTCACGTAGAGTTTGTCCACTGAGATTACAGCCTGGGAACCTGCTTGAATGAAACTTTTGCAGATGGGAAACAAGACCTTGCGTCGCTCCAGGATTTCTTTGGGGAACTGGTCGTTAATGCTGAAGTTGGTTCCTTTCAGCTCCCGGCCGCGGCTCTTTAGCAGTTCTTTATGCTTGTAATGTTCAAACTTGGCTACGATCGGTCTGGGTCTCCGCGCATCCGGCCGTTTCCCTCCCAGGTGGTGAACGCGGTGAAAACTGAAGTTTTTGACGGTCGCCTCTGAGATTTTTAGGTGAGTTTGTATGTTTTTACCGTGGTCTCGGGGTCTTCGTCTGCCTTCGGAATACCTGCAAATATTAAATTGTCTCTCATGCGGGACTGGAGATCGATGACCGTTTCTTTGATTTTTTTGTTTTCTTCCGAGAGTCGGGTCATTCCCTCGGTGAGCGATTTCACCGACTCTCTACAGGGTACCCGCGGGTCCTTAAAAAGTCTTAAAATGTCTTAAATTTAGTTTTCCATATTCAAGGCCTAAAAATGTCTTAAAATGTCTGGAATTTTATGAGGGGAGGCATTAAATTATTATAAGTGTGTGTTGTTCAGTTGTTCTGGCGCGATGTGAACTTTGCCGAATCTAGCGCTAATGCAGAAAATAACCGCTCCAGGGTCCTAGTGCTAGATTCCTAGCGTTGGAGTATACGGCCTCAACAACGTCAACTATTTTCGTTCGCCAACCCCCCCTCAACAATTCTCGTGTAACCCCCATTTAAAAATGTGCAGATACCCTGCTCTAAGAACCGTGTTTTCTGCCGCGAGTGCCTCCACTTGCTGCTGGCTGAACTCCACCGACTCTCGCAAAGCCTGAAACTCTTGGTGGAGAATTTCCACCATCGCCAGGCGCGCGTCGAACCTGGACAGTTTGGTGTTGATAGACTCCAGAATATCCGCCGTTACAGGTGTGTAGGGAAGCTTCGGCACGGCTCCTCTTGGTCAATGGCGTCTTCTCTGGTTTGCTCATGATAATTCTATCAAAGCAATTGTCAATATACGTAAATATATTGTCCAAATCTTCGCGGTGCTCCAGAGTGGTTGCGTTCGTTGATACTTATTAAGTAAAAAGAAAAACAAACACCTAGAGAGTATTATTATATATATTTTTAGGTTGTCTTAAATTAAGTTAGCAGGTAATAAAGATATTGATAAGTTTGTTAGCAGCAGCCTGCCGCCATGTTCAAAAGCTTCCGCCTTCTGCCGGTTTGCTGCCTGCCGTGCTACCCCGTCATTTCCTCTGTCCTAATTGGTTTCCCAACGGCATTTGGGTTCAATACTCCCTTCATTTTCTTACACGGTGTGTACCGATCTGTACACCCCGCATTACAGTTTGTCTGTAAACCTCTGTGTCATACAGACAGACTGTGTCTGTAAACCTCTGTGTCTGAATGTCTGTAAACCTGTGTCTGTGTGTGCTTCTGTGTGACTGTGTCCTTTGTGTCTATTAGTCTATGTGGCTGTGTGTTTTTATATTTAAGCACCACTATTAGACTTCGGACAGACTCTGTTTATACAGAGAGAGACACACACACACTAAAACCGCAATAGATCAGAATTCTAGTTCTCTACCTATAGATCAGTGGGGAACCGTCAGGGCCCTCTACGCCCTCTCAGAGGGCCTAAAATATTCTTAAAGCATTATATATATAATTATCCAATTCTATTTTATCTACTTACAGTTTGACATTCGACATCTAAACAATTACAAAAATATAAGCAAATAAAATATTCACCCGTGTCTATTCAATCTGTGTTGGAAGGTGAGGGGTTGAGTGGAAGCCTGTGAGCCTGTGTCTCCCCCTATCAGGACTGTGATGCCCGCTGTTCGTTTACAGAGGGCCTGGCAGTTATAATTCAGCGCAATACCAGTTTCAAATGACAGCAAAATTGACCAATCATATCTTCTCTCTTAGTGGGCGGGCTTAACTGTATGATAATTTCCGCCCGCTGTGGCGACGCTAGCTGTCGTTAGCACCATCGCTAGCTAGTTTCGATTCATCCCTTTGACGTCCTCGTGCGCGTTGTTTACATATTCCGCTTCCGAGAACCACGGAGCTGTGAACCTTATTTTGTTTGGAAACTTATTTTGCTTAAGATGTTATCTAGTACAGATATTATTGTTTATTGCGTTTTTAAAGCTGTACTGTCGTCTCAGTTTTTCTTTATTTAGTTTATTAAGAAAGGAAAAAAAAAATTTCGGGGGGGAGGGGGGGGGGGGGGGTAGCGGGCCCAGGTTTAAAGGTCACGGTTCGCTACTGCTATAGATAATATATGCTGATTCAAACTGTGTGTGTCTTACTAGGGCTTTGTTCAAGGCTGATGATCTCTGACTGAATCCATTTCCACCATAATTAATTTCATTGGCCAATATAATTAACGACCCACCCTGTAATTGCTTGTAAGACTAAGGGGGAGGTGGGTCTGCATCTGAGTAGTGCATGATAATATAACTACAAACACACAAGCACTGGAGTGGACTTGGAGTGTGTGTGTGTGTGTGTGTGTGTGTGTGTGTGTGTGTGTGTGTGTGTGTGTGTGTGTGTGTGTGTGTGAGAGAGACTGTAAAATGTGTCTTCCAAATCTTAAAAAAAAAGTCAAAATGAAGTGGATTACAGTAAAAATGAACTAAGAAAACAACAATGTTACTGTAAAATGTCTGTTTGCTGGGAAAGAGTAAAATACAGTTTCTCAGTCGGTTTGGTTCATTTCTCACATCATGATTTACATTGGCATCACAACTAGTGCATTTCTCAAAACAGTTAGTGCAAACAGCAAAACTCAATGAAATGCCTGCATAAGCACATACTTCACTCAAAAATCTTTTGTTTTTGCTTCAAAAGCAAATATTTAGGTCAATCAATTTGTCATTGCCATCAGAATATCTAGTCTGTGTTACATTGCCTACAAATAAGTAAGGTAATCAAAATATTTAGTCATGTTGCTGTAAGTACATTCTGAAGCTTTTGTTTACATTCACATTCTGTGACATATCATTTGAAATGGTCCATGTTACACACACTACAAACTTACAGAACACAAAAGTTACACATGACTGTATGTGGGAGATGGACAGCAAGAAATTGGACTGGAATCAAATTTAGAGTAACATTCTTTACTGTTTTCTTTTGTAACAGCACTGCAATCTGTTGACAAAAATCAGATTGAAATTCAGGAACACAACTGTTTGCCTGCACTATATGGATCATAGGGCAGTCATGGCCTGGTGATAGGGAACTGGTCTTGTGACCGGAGGGTCGTGGGTTTGATCCCCAGACCTGATGCCATGACTGAGGTGCCCCTGAGCAAGGCCCTTAACCCTCAATTGCTCACTTGTATGAGTCTCTCGTCCCCCAGAAAATGCACCCATCTTGTAAGCTCAGTTCCAACTTCCTCATTACATAAGGCTTCAACTCCACACTCTCGATCACCTCAGGCCAGCCTTGTAGCAGGTAAGTTTTTACCTTAGACAGGGCAGGGTCTCGCTCTGTCCATTTCCTGACCTGAACTGCAGTCACTGGAGTTTCCGACAACTTCCCCAATGAAAACACGGTCTCCGGAGGCACATACGTGGTGACTGGTGTCTCGGGTAATGGCAGGCGACTGAGAGCATCGGCATTTGCATTGTCTTTTCCTGCCCTGTACTCAATGGTGTATTGGTAGGCTGACAATATTAGTGCCCAACATTGGAGTCTAGCTGAGACAAGTGGTGGGATGCAGCGTGTCTCCCCAAATAAACTCATCAGTGGTTTATGGTCTGTGTGAATTTTGAAAGGACGGCCGTAGAGGTATTGATGGAAACGCTTAACTGCAAACACGACTGCCAGACCTTCCTTGTCTAACTGCGAGTACCCCTTCTCTGCAGGCGTCAACGTGTGTGAAGCAAAACCAATAGGTTTCTCTGATCCATCTTCCATCACGTGGGACAACACTGCCCCCACCCCATACGGCGAGGCATCACAGGAGAGGGTCACCTCCTTGTCTGGATCAAAATGCACCAGCAGTTTCGCGGACTGGAGCAGTTCTTTCACCTTCTGGAACGCCTTTTCTTGCTCCTCACACCACTGCCACTTTATGTCATTGTGCAGTAGTTTGTATAATGGCGCCAAGACTTTTGAGAGGTCCTGCAGGAATTTGCCATAATAATTCACCAACCCTAGAAATGATTTGTGTTCAGTGACATTATTGGGGCTCGGAGCTTCCTTGACAGCCCGCACTTTGTCTTCCACCGGGCAAATGCCCTCGGCCATGATTTTGTGTCCTAGGTACGTGACACTTGGAGCCATGAACACGCATTTGTCCCTTTTTAGTTTCAACCCTGCATCTGAGAGTCTCTGTAGCACCTGCTCCAAATTGCTAAGATGTTCCGACCTCTGTAGCACCTGTAATGAGCAGATCATCCAGGTAGCAGACTACGTGTGGGATGCCCTGCAACAAACTGTCCATTGTCCTCTGGAAAATGGCAGGGCTGGATGCCACTCCAAATACTAAGTGGTTGAATTTGAACAATCCCTTGTGCGTGTTAATAGTGGCAAACTCCTAGGACTCCTCGTCTAGCAGGAATTGCTGGAACAATGGGAGCTGCCCATTTTGAGAACTGGACAGGTTCAATGATGCCCAGGGCCTGTAAGCGCTCCAGCTCCTCCTCCACTTTCTGTTTCATGGCATAGGGTACCACTCTGGGCTTGTAGAAACGTGGTGTGGCATTGGGGTCAATATGTAGTTTCACTGTCATTCCCTTGAGTGTGCCCAGCTCTTCTCTGAACACCTCACTGTACCGCCTCAGAACATCCTCTGTTGTTCCTGTATACTTCACCTCATGCCAGTTCAGCCTGATTTTCCTGAGCCAGTCACGGCCCAAAAGACTACCCACTACCTTTGGCCACCACTAGCCATCCCTCCGACGTCTGATTTCCCACTTACTTTTAGCACTCCCAGATGGGGAATTGCTTGCCCAGTATATGTCCTCAGCTGGAGCTTTGATGGAGACAGGGGCGGTGGGTTTGACCTCCATGTCCTCTTGTAGGTCTCCTCGCTGATGACTGATGCTGTCGCTCCTGAATCGATCTCAAATTTGACATCCTGTCCCTGTACTGTGACTGTGGCATAGTATGGCATAGGTGGCTCCTCATCAGTGTCGACTGCAAACATGTTAAAAGAGCACATGGCCTCTTCACTTGCTTCCTATACATGGTGTGTGTCAGCCTGCTTTTGCTTTCCTTGCCATTTCTCAGTCTTTTTGTTTTTAACAACTCGGCATTTCCTTTCTAAATGTCCTTTTTTCTTGCAGCCATGGCAGACAGACTCCTTGAATTTGCATTCGTTTGCATAGTGTGCCCCTCCACACCGAATACATTCAACTGGCTTGCCAGCTCTCAAACTGACTTCCTTTACCTGATGCACTTCCACAGGTTGCGGCCCTGCATGCCCTTTTTGAATGTCCTTAGTATTGCTAGCAGCCTTCTCCATGCCCTGCGAAATCTCTAACGCTTTTTTGAAAGTCAATGTTGGTGCTATCTCACTCAGCAAACGGCGCTAAATCACCTCATCATTTATGCCGCATACCAGCCGGTCACGTAGCATATCATCTAGCACCGCTCCGAAATCACAGTGCTCCGACATCTGTCTAAGCTCTGCTATGAAATTAGCTACTGTCTGACCGGACTTCCTGAAGTGGCTGTGGAACTTAAAACGTTGAACGATTACAGACGGCTTCGGATTGTGGTGGTCACTTACGAGTTTGACTAAGTCTGCATATGGAATTTCACCTGGTCTTCGTGGCGTAGCCAAGTTCCGTATGAGCTTATATGTCTTTGCCCCGCACACACTCAGGAGAATCGAACGCTTCTTAGCCTCTTTAGTAATTCCGTTAGCATCAAAAAAGTGTCCCAACCTTTCCTCATACTCCGTCCAATCCTCATCTCCCTCCACATATTCACCAACTGCCCCGAATGTCACCATGCTCTGCACAGGTCGTTGTCCGTCTTCCCGCCTTCCGTCCACTCCCCCGGCTTCACTCATGCATCCTGCCACCTAACGCGAGCTATACCAAACAAAAACGAAACTACTTCTCCAGTTTACCTCGTCGCCAAAAATGTGTGGTAACTTGCACACGGAACGAACCACACAACACAGGTCTTCACTTTCACTTTTTATCTAAAGCGTAGATAAAAGAAAACAGATTAACCAACTCGGAGAGAAAATATACACAACCTGCCGACAGAACGTATCTCCTCTACCTGCCACTTACAGTTTTTTCAACTGTTTACACACATTTTCCAAGATCTGTGTCTATTTTTCAAAACTCTACACACAAAACTCACAATTGCTCACACAAAATGCAAAATGCCTCAAATCTCCAGCAAAATGACACACAACATTCAAAATGTCATAAACACATCTCAAAAGCAAGCACTGGCATCACATTGCCAACACCTTTGTCATAATATGACATTTTGGATTCATCATGTACACACTGTTGATCAAAACCTAAAGCTCTTCTTTCATTCATGGGGTTCTATGTTATACAAAAGTGCAGAGAGAAGGTGAAATACTCACAACACAAACAATTTTCAAACCCAAAATATTTATTTTTTCCAAATAATTTGCTGCTGTTAATATAATATTTGTACAGTGCGGAAAAAAAATCCAACCACCACATAAAGTTGGACAGACACCAGACACATGTCTGAAAAAGCTGGGGGGTGTTGGCTGTAGTGAGGGTATGGGCTGGGGGGTTGAGTGTGTGTCTAGGCTTCATCTCTTCCAGCGCCAGGTGGAGAAGAATTCCTCAATTGGATTGAGAAAAGGTGAATATGGAGGCAGGTACAGAACAGAGAAGTGAGGATGGGTCACAAACCAGTTCTGGACCAGATGTGCCCGATGAAAACTGACATTGTCCCATATGACCACAAAACTTTGTTGATCTAGATTCTGCCGACCTTGGACAAGAATATTGAGAATTGCATCCAAAAAAGTTATGATATGAGCAGTGTTGTAAGTGTTGCATGGTGATGCAGGACACCATTATTGGTAATGGCAGCACACATTGTAATGTTTCCCCCACGTTGTCCTGGGACATTTACAATGGCCCTTTGACCAATGACATTTCTCCCCCTTCTCCTGGTCTAAGTGGGGTTCAAATCCACCTCATCTATATAAATATACTCATGGCGAACATTTGTATCTGCATCCATCTCCAAAATTCTCTGTAAGAGACAAGAATATATATTTGCACACATGTGCACAACCCAAAAATCTTGATATGTGCAAGTCTAATATACTGGAAGTCGTTTTGCATACATACATTCACAAAGTCATGATGCGGGTTCTTCACTCTGATGCTGTTCCTTTCAAATGGGACCCTGTATAGCTGCTTCATATGTAAGTGATTATTCTGCAGTACACGATGGACAGTGGACAAGCTTTCTGTGTCCATGTTATGGAAAACAGTTGCATCGTTGACTATGTGGTGCTGGATCTCGTGGATTCATGGTTCAAAACAGACATCTTGACATTTTACCTATTTATAGGTCTATACTTAGCCAATGATTTGTTGGTGTTCAATAAAGTAATGAGTGCTTACACATATGAGGAGTGGGAGTGAAGCACTGGTGATTTAGTGTGGCATTTTGATAGGTTGTGTTTGAAAGATGAAATCAGGTAACTTCCTGTTTGGTCTTTGTGTGTTAGGTAGAAACTTGTGTGTAGAGTTTTGCTAAATGTGTGTTTGGAAATTGAAAACTGAGTCAGACACTGAGAGTTAGTGTATGGTTTAGCAGATTTTGTGTGGGGTTATGGTGTTTGAAGGGCATGTTTAGAAAATTGTGTGAGAAGAAAAGATTTAGTGTGTAAACAGTTGAAAAAAACTAAGTACTCATACATTTTCTCACCTCGTGCGCCACCTACTGGTAAGATGTAATATGGCCCATATGTACAGCCTTATAACACACACCATTCTCCGACATAGCAGCACACATAGTGATGTTTCCTCCCCATTGGCACATGTGAAGAGGGGACCTCTGCCACCCCTATGAGCTAGTCTTGCAGTCCTATATGGTATAAGAATGTAAAAAAGCAAAACATAAGAAAGAATACAGTTTTTCTCAGTCGATTTGGTTCATTTCTCACATCATGCTTTACATTGGCATCACAACTAGTGCATTTCTCAAAACAATTAGTGCAAACAGCAAAACTCAATGAAATACCTGCAAAAGCAGATACTTCACTCAAAATTCTTTGTTTTTGCCCCAAAATCAAATTTTTAGGTCAGTACATTTGTCAGTGCCATCAGAGTATCTAGTCTGTGTGCCATTGCCTATGAACAAGGCAGTCAAAATACTTAGTCATGTTGTCAGTGCAACTATAGGTCACAGTCAGTGCAGACTATATTCTGATGGAAACTAGCTAAGCTTTTGATTTCAAGAACGCTGCACATTCTGTGATATATCAAATACATGTTACACACACACAAACTTACACATGACTGTATGTGGGAGACTGATAGCAAGAAATTGGACTGGAATCAAATTTGTACAGCAATATTGTTTGACTGTATTGTTCGCACTGCAATTTGTTGACAAAAACAAATCTGATTGAAAGTCAGAAAAGACAGACAGCTGACTGGAAAAACTGCAAAATTAAAAACTTACTCTACACATTCAAAACAACCTGAGCACATACAGCCTCCTCTTGTAGTGTGAAAATGGAACCTCTGCCCACCTATGAGCTAGTCTTGATATCCTATATGGTATAAGAATGCAAAAATGCAACAAAAAAAAAAAAGAATAACATGTCGGAATGTATGTCAATGTGCAGCATTACAGCAGAGAGCACATTTCTGAATTACAGTACATACATGTTTTCTCTATGAAATATTTGAACAATTGAAGACAGTTGTTCTTCCAATATTCAGCTGCACCCAGCGACCAGCTTCAGCCATTGTGAGACCATGATTTACATGTAAAACATGGTCCACAATTGTTGCCCTTACTGTATTTCACTGTTTTGTCCCCTGAGCCTTACACCACACAGTCTTACCCCTCTACACCACACAGTCTTACCCCTCTACACCACACAGTCTTACCCCTCTACACCACGCAGTCTTACCCCTCTACACCACGCAGTCTTACCCCTCTACACCATGCAGTCTTACCCCTCTACACCACACAGTCTTACCCCTCTACACCACACAGTCTTACTCTTTTTCTTGGCTGTTCACCCTGTACATGGCCTTGTCTTTCCATTATGAAAATTACTTTGTGATTAATGCAGTGATTAGCGTCTATAAATGTTTGCCAATTACAGTAAAGGTTCATGAGACGCACCTCTGACCTATGGTTGAGCCATTGGTTGATCTAAGCCTTCACCAATTCCCTTTCTTACCTTAACTGAATGTTCACTTGCAAACAATTTAATCAAATTAGGATAAATTACCAAAATGTAACAAAAAATTAAATAAATAAATGTAAAATGATGCCTTAGAGCTTGATCCATACAACACATTTTGATAAACATGTCATAAGCAACTGATAATGTAAAAAACAACAGACAATTGTCCATGTCCATTTGAAATATGTATAAACACAAGGAGAAATGCAATTATGATGTGCACAAGTGACAAGGAGATGTGGAGACTGAATGAACAGTTATGAGAATTTCAATTCTGATCTGAGAAATGAACCAAATCAACTGAGAAAAACTGTAATATTTCAGAATTTGTCACTGTATTCACGCTATTTTCCATGACAACGCTGGGCAGGGCCATCTTGGTTGCCTTTGTGTTAGAACTTCCGGTGCTACGGATACGCTGTAGCAGTGTGTCGCCCTCAGAGCTGATGAGGTAACCGGGCCACGACACACACCGTTAGTGCAGGTGAGAGCGCTGGCTTGACCAACAGTGTTATGAACACAGCTCGAAAAGATCTGAGTGTTGTGGGGCACCTTATAACTTGTATCCACCGCCTTCCAAAGAAGAGGACCTGCATCTAAGGCTGAAGGCGCTAAATTTAAAACATCCACCCAAACGTCCATACGTCTGCTCTTATCATTTTGTGGAGGGGAAACCAACACCAGATCATCCTTATCCCGAGAAATGGCTCGGTTATGAAGCTCCGATGAAGAAAAACATGTCGGGTGCTTGTGAGGCTATCAGATAAGTAACTATTTTATAATCAGTGGCCACATCTTTTCCTTGCATTCATTTAGTAATTTTAAGTAATTAAGTAAAGAAGTAAATAGACAAGAATGCCTATTTTATGAAAAAAATCATTAAAATATAGTAGTGTACACTAATGCAAAAATAGCTGACCGGAAGTTCTAACACAAAGGCGGAAGAAACACACACTTGAAAGTGGGAGTGGCGAAATACGGTGAATAGTATTACAGCAGAGAGCACATTTCTGAATTACTGTACATACCTATTTTCTCTACGAAATGTTTGAACAATTGAAGACACCGTTGTTCTTCCAACATTTGGCTGCACCCGGTGACCAGCTTCAGCCATTGTGAGACCATGGTTTAAAACATGGTCCACAATTGTTGCCCTTATTTCATCAGGGACGAACCTATGGGCATGTGCCCGCCTACGTCGTACTCTGTCCCCTCAGCCTTCCACCATGCAGTCTTACCCCTCCTCTTGGCTGTTCACGGCCTCGTCTTTCCATTGTGAGACTTCATTTACACTGCTGTGTTTTGTGTCTATGTGACGGGCAGGGTGAGCGAAATAAAATGGAAGCGATCACGCCAAGTCTCAGGGAAAAAGGATGGTTTAATAGAAAAGTGCGCAAACCAAAAACCCGTGACGTAGATCCAAATGAAGGATATAATGACCAGCAATCAACTGGTACAAAGACAAGAAATATATAGACAAACAAATGACCCTCAGGTGAGACGGATCACGGGCTCCGCCCACCTGAGGGACGAACACAACGCCCAGAACGTGCATCTGGCAGTGTCGGCAACCTATGGCGTGCGTGCCACCATTGGCACGCCGAGGCATAGTCACTGGCCTACATATATGTATGTGTATATGTAGTGGTGCCTCGGCACCACTACGGGTGCTGCAGCCACGCCGCGTCATGGGTTGCGTCATCACGCTGCTCGGGCATCCTACGTAGGGCTGGGCTTTAAATTCAGGGCGCCGACACTGCCAGATGCACGTTCTGGCTGCCCTACGCCGTTCTGTCCGGTCATCGGCATTAGTTTGCTGTTTGTTATCTGTGGGCAACTTCCGCTGAGGCTGTGTTGGGCTCGTTTAAATTACACTTTTCTGGAGGTAAGTAAATTGTTTTCTCTGGCATCGGAGTGTAAGTTAGTCATCGATGGCCAGGCCCGTCGCGATGGGGCAGGCAAACCAGGCAATTGCTTGGGGCCCCAAGCTGGCCTGGGGCCCCCAGACAACAACAGGTTAAGGATTAAATGCAGCGACAAACTGTGTGAGCCCCCCTTTACATTCTCAAAGTCATGAGCAATGACACTGTTCTCAGAATCCCCCTCAAGGGGGCCCCTCCCACCAGCTGCTTAAGGCAGGCAGACACTGTCCTGGCAGACAGCCAAGTTTTAGACGCCGGCAAATATGAAACTTAACCATGAAGCGAATTTATCCATCAGGAAGCCAAAAGAGAAAACAAAAGAAGGAAGAGGAACACAAAAAAACACAAGACAGTGGTAAGTGATGATTTACACTGGATAAATTAGGCCTACCTGTACAAATGGTGTAATTTAGCAGCAGGTAGGCTAAAAACAATATACGTCCCGGGTAGTGTTGCCACCTGTCCCGGTTTTCCCGGGACTGTCCCGGTTTTCACGTGCCTGTCCCGGTTTTCCCGGGCTGTCCCGGTTTTTCTTCTTTTTAATATTCAGTCCCGGAAAAAATTAGGTTAGTTAAAACCACGATTCAGACTGTTTCTGCACACTTTAAATCTGTTTTTTTTCTCGCTGTGTCCATTTTAAACCCCTCCGGTAACATTTTACGTTCGGCACCGCCCCCGTCAACAGATTACACTCCACTCGCCACCCTGTGTCAGTATGACAGTGTCCTTGTTTTTTGTCCTAGGTGGCAACCCTAGTCCTGGGCAGGGGCGATTTTAGGATCTGGTCTTTAGGGGTGCCCAGCCCCCAGTGCTCACAGAGGCACAATACCAAAGTATTGCGCAGGTGCAGAGCAAGTTTTTTGCATAATATAATATTTAAAAAATGTGTTGAGCCAGGGGGTGCTAAGCAACCTCACGGTGGTGCTCTAGCACCACTAAAAATACCCTAGCCTCGCCCCTGGTCCTGGGTAATCCCATACATAGGTTGGGGGGGCCCCGGTTGGTGCCTTTGCTTGGGGCCCCCAAATACCTTGAAACGGCACTGTCGATGGCTAATGTTAGCGGTGATATTGTGTCCAGGTGGATTCACTCGGCGGCTAGCTTTCTACAGTGGCTTCTCAACGTTATTGCGTTTGGCGCTTACGCGCTTGTAATCCACTACAGTGGGTCATCTAGCTGCGGTCTCCCTGTGGTTTGGCAGGTGATTACTCAGTCACGCACTCGCTAACGTTACATTCTTAGTGTCGTGGCTAACGTTTCCTCCTTCCATGTAGGCTCTATATCTCGTGACTGTTTCTTCCGAGATTTGTACTCGGGCCTGGCGTCTAGTACTACTAGACTGTGGGTAAGTAGTGTTTTAATATCATCGCTACTATGAGCAGTAACCATTGAAGGGATGGCTAATCTGATTATATCTATTTGTTTATAGGTTACTGGGTGTTTCCATCTTCCCTCTCTCTCTCTCTACCGGGCCTACAACAAGCTTCGCCGTGCTGGGCTTCGCTCCAGCTGCTGTTCTGCTAGTTTTACGCTGTTCTGTTATTGTGTTTTGCTACTTCGTTATTGGGTTTTTAGGTTTTATAATAGTGCACGCGCACGTGGTGCTGGCCCTGTCAATCAGCGGTATTGCCGCGAGCAGGGGCCGAGTGTCGTCCTTGCGGATGATAGAGCGGGGGCGTTAATTAGGACTTGTGCGTGCGTGTGTGCGTGTGTGTGCGTGCGTGGGTGTGTAAGCGGGTATTAATTTTTTGTTGATTCTATTGGTTTGGTTTTTGGGTTTGTTTATTTCCTTGTTGTGTGCAGTGGTTAATTGCTTTGTGTTTTTGTTTGCTTTATGTTCTTTGGGGCCTTGGGTTCCTCCTGGGGGGTGGTTGGGGCGTTGTGGTGCCCTTGTGGGGGGTGTGATGTGTGCAGTGCCCTCTGGGATGTAGTAGTGAGTCAAGTGTGCAACTTATTGGGTGTGTGATCACTGTGCTTTGGGGATTGTCGTGCTACTGGCCTGGGACGCCCGGCCATTCCTTGGGGAGGGTGGTGGACAAGGCCAATGATTATTTCTTTTGTTCTTTTGGCAGGAGCAGGGACAAACCGTAGGGAAGCTGCTGCCGGTGGTGGTGGGTGTTACGCTCGCGAGTTCACCCTTTGGGTAGGGTAGGGTCACTGGGGTGCGAAGCCAGCGTATTCTTCCTGCGGTTCGGCTGATCCACTTTAGTGGCGACGGTCATCCCTTCGGTAAGCCCCTCCCTGCCTGGTTGAGTTAGTTTTAGTTTATAGTCTTTGTGGTTATGTTCTGTTGGTCTACTATGACCATACCCGATGTGTGAGTGAGGAGGTGTGTGGTTGCGAACTGTGATTTTTAAATAGTTCATAAAATTGATTATTGAAAATAAACATTTCTATTCTGACCCTGTCTCTGTCTAATTGCAACAACCTGAATGGTGTGGAAACCCTGGTAATTGGGATCAATTTAAGGAAATTGGTGTTAACAAATTCACTTTCCCTCGGGGGCTTATACCCCCGGGGGTGGCGTAGTCAGAGTTACTTCTTGGTTCTGGCCATACCACTACATATATATATATATATATATATATATATATATATATATATATATATATATATATATATGTTTGCCAATTACAAGTTCATGAGATGCACCTCTGACCAATGTTTGAGATCACTGGATGATCTAAATGTTAGCAAATTCCCTTAACTGAAAGCCAAGATTCACCTGAAAACAATTTAATATATTTAGGATAAATTACCAAAATTTTGCAAAAACGTTTTTAAAAAGTGTAAAATAATTGTACAAATTATGCCTGAGAGATTATGACAACATGTTCAGCACTTTTGCATATAATGACCTAGGCGATGCCCTAAAGATTACATTTTTTGGAGGGTAAGACAATTCAACAGACAATCCATGCAACACATTTTGATAAACATTTTGATAAAATAAGCAACTGATAATGTAAAAAACAAGACAATTGTCCATCTCCATTTGCAAAATGTACAAAAGCATTTGCAAAATGTGAAACACAATGAGAAATGCAATTGTGATGTGCACAAGTGACAAGGAGATGTGGAGATTGAATGAACAGTTTTGAGAATTTCAATTCTGATCTGAGAAATGAACCAAATCGACTGAGAAAAACTGTATTACATGTAATACTGTTTCTGTATTGCCATCAAATGTTAGTTTTTTGACAGTGGTTGTGCAATGATTGACTATGTTAATCTCGAATAGAGAATCTGTGCTAGTGTTTGAAAGAATGATTGTACAGTATACTGAACCAGGTTTGCTGTGTTTTAACAAAGTTGGTGTATAAAGAGGAAACTTTGTGTTGTGAAATGCAGAGTTGGTATTTAGTTATGGATATTAACTATTTGGTTATTTGTATGAGGTAAATGTGTTGCTGTGTTTAGAGTTTTGAAAATGTATCTCAAGTATAGGGAAATGCATGTTAGCAGTCGTAAAAAAACTGTAAATGACATTTTGTGCATTTTGTGCAAAAACAACACGAATTGTACTAATTGTATAGCCAAAGACTGATGTTGTGTTTACTGTGTTTAGAGTTTTGAAAATGTGACTACAGATTTGACAAAAGGATGTTAGCAGTCGTAAAAAACTGTAATTACCGGTAAGTCACCTAGCTAGCTACACTATATTGCCAAAAGTATTCGCTCACCTTCCTTGACTCACATATAAGCTTAAGTGACATCCCATTCCTAATCCATAGGGTTCAATATGATGTTGGTCCACCCTTTGCAGCTAGAACTGCTTTTACTCTTCTTGGTAGGCTGTCCACAAGGTTTAGGAGTGTGTTTATGGGGATTTTTGACCTTTTGAGGTCTGGCCCAACATCATTTTATACCTCAATTCTAACACCATTACTGGCGGACATATTAGGCCAGACTGAGGACAGACACACCATTACTGAGGGACATATTAGGCCAGACTGAGGACAGACACACTAATACTGAGGGACATAGGCCAGACTGAGGACAGACACACCATTACTGAGGGACATATTAGGCCAGATTGAGGACAGACATGTGCATTCATATGTATTCATGAGTTTGTTTGTTACAGGTCTAGCCACGCCCACCTTTGAGCAGTGTTCTATTATGCTCCACACTGCATTAACCTAAAATTAATGCGGAGGCTTGAACACATTCCTGCAGAAACACAATCTCCTATGTGTGCATGATTTTGTGTGCATGAATTTTAGTCTTTTTTTGTAAAAAAAAAATAAAAATAGTTTTATAACTGCACATAAGCTTTTTGTGCTTTCACTTTTAGTCACTCCCACATCCTTTACTGTCAGTTTCCCAAGGTGCTGATTTTGAGTGTGAGGTAATCCCAGTGTGCTCTATGGCGGAGTTTCCTGGAGGGGAAAGGTGCCTTTATCTTGAAGAATATGGCTTTGTTTTTTCTATATTGACTGATGGGGTCCAGTCAAGTGATGGCCTGGTGGGGGCAGTGATGGCCTGGTGGTAGGGAACTAGTCTTGTGACCGGAGGGTCGTGGGTTCGAGTCCCGGACCTGAGGCCATGACTGAGGTGCCTTTGAGCAAGGCACCTCACCCAAACTGCTCCCCGGGCGCCAGGCTAGGGCTGCCCACCGCTCTGGGCACGTGTGATCCACAGCCCCCTAGTAATCACTAGTGTGTGTGTGTTCTGACTGCACAGATGGGTTAAAAGCGGAGGACAAATTTCGATTGGGGTGTAAAAATCACAATTGACAAAATATGGCACAATTCATTTCTGTAAGAACCTCTGCAGCAGGTCCAGCTCGTGTTCCATGGGAGACAGCAGACATCAGTGTTGCACAGAAATGTCACTCCTGTGGTGCTTACGGAGAGTCCAGGGGCCTGAGTCCACTAACTAATTTATATACATGGTGAACAGGGCTGGACTCCTGCTGCATCCGTCTCACCCCACGCCCCTGAGTGAAGTTTTCTGTTCTCTCTCTGTCTCTTCTCTCTCTCTCTCTCTCTCTCTCTCTCTGAGGTAGTTGGCTCTAACAGCAGTAACTCACTCTCCAGGGGTTATGACTCTTGATGCAAGACTGAACCAGACATTCACACTGATCACAAAGAAAGCTTTTATCTCCATCTCTGCCTCCGTCTCTTTCTCCTCCTTTTTTCCCCATTTATTTTTTTGTGTGAAGAGTGGAGCCTGAAGTCCAAGTGCTTGAGACTGTTCAAATGTTCAAATATGTGTCAACTCTGAGCTGCTCTGGAACTCACCTCAACAAGTGCTGTTTCTCTCCCAGTAAAAATGTTACAGGGTCCAGGAAGAGTGAGCTGTGACTTATTCTGTGGAGCAGAGCCGTTCAGATCATTAATAATATCACAGAGCATCGCTGTGCTAGGAGAAAGAAGGTGAGAGACAGAGAGAGAGAAGGAGAGAGAGAGGGGGAGGGAGAGGGGGAGAGAGAAAGAGAGGGTAGACAGGGAGAGAAAGGAAGGGGAGACAGGGGGGGGGGGGGGGGACAGAGCGAGGTACCTGGAGGAATTTCTAAATAGTTAGTATACACCCTGAAAACCAGGTTTTATGTGAACTTTCTAAATGTGTCTTTAAATATTTTAAATGTCTTTAAATACTTAAAAGAATATTTATCTTTTTAAATTGTGACTTGTGTATTTTGCTTTGCAGGACACATTTTTAACATTTTCTTAGTTAACTGCAATTAGGCACCTGTCTGACTCAGCTTTCATAGTAAATGGCATAAGTACATCGGTAAAAGTGCCAAGGTGTTGCTAAGGTGTGCATTACGAAAAACAGTTACGGTACTGATGCTATTACAAACTTTAAACACTACAAGTCTGGAGAGAGATGACAGATGAGCGGGAGTATGGAGAGACTGCAGCGGGAAGCACCCTGAACAGAGAGGTGAGGTTTCCAGTCTTCACCCTGCCTGAAACTGACGAGAAGACTCTTATGTTTATTTCTTAACCCTGCCTTGCATCTTTGAGCACCGTGTGTGCATTTTAATTACTGGATACCATTCAGTTTTTGGGAGTAAATTAAGTATGTAATAATCTAAGATCTGAATACAACATTCTTGTTTTTGCATCTGAATTTTGAATTTCTGTACTGCGTTCAGAACGTTAGGGTTAGTGAAAACTGGCCCCACCTTAATGATGAAAAGGTCAAGTGAGAGGGGGAGGGTTTCATCATTAACTGTGACTAATCTAACATTGGACATTTAAACTCTTTTTTTATTATTCAAACAAGTAAATCACAGTTTTAAACTTGACACACCTACACCCTGAATACACAAGTATGTTTACTCATGTATTTTTTATTTCTGAAAATGTCATTGAACATTTTGCAGTTAAAATATTTCAAATGAAGAAACTGCAAATGATCACACATTTGTGTGTTGTGAGACAGTGGCAGTGATTTACTCTCTTGATTGCTCTCAGGATCTCTGCGATTTCTCTCAGCGCGTGAGAAACACCATGTACTCGCATTCACTTCACACTGATAAGGGTTTGAATTGCAAAATCTAGATAGCCTTTCTTCAAACTCCTGCGCGGAGGGCAGTCCTGCAGTCCCGTAAGGGGGTCAACTCACCTCCCAGGGGAGATGGTAGTGTTAGCAAATGCTTTGTGTCAACTGAAACAAATCAGTTGTTCATTCCACGTACTTGATAAACGACACATGAGCAGCTACAGGTGTTCCTCTGTGCTCATGCGGACAGGTGTCAGGCGGGAGGACACTGAATTATACATGTAAGAGGTGCTGTTCTTGTGTCCTGGTTATCATAGCACTGCGTGTTTTCAGACTGGCTGAGAGAGTTTAACAGTGTGTGAGCTAAACTACTGTTTTGCTGCAGCAGCTGCGAAATTACCCTCAACGTCCTGAGTTTCTGGTCTTGTTAATCTACTGCTGTGGTTCCAAGTGTATGTGTCCATTAAGATGCATTTATGTAAAACATGAAAGCATTTACCACAGTTCCACAGTGTGGAGCAGATCACATATGTTTATTTATTACATACTGCCACGTTTGGACTGTGGATTATGTGGATACTTTGTGTTTGTGTGTGTGACACTGACACAAACACACACATTTGCAAGCAGTTTGTTTTCCTTTAACATTAGCACAGTTTTACAGACATATCAAAGTTCTTCGTCATCGCTATTAAATACATATCCTAATGTTAGCATAGGCCAGAGTTATAGAGAGAGGTGAGAGAGGTTTGTGTTGTGTGTGTGTGTGTGTGTGTGTGTGTGTGTGTGTGTGTGTGTGTGTGTGTGTGTGTGTGTGTGTGTGTGTGTGTGTGCAGGTGATAGTGAGGTGTGTGTGTGTGTATGTTGTGTTTGGGCGCAGGTAAAACTTAGGTGTGTTGAAAGAATTAGCTCTGTATGTGTGTGTGTGTGTGTGTGTGTGTGTGTGTGTGTGTGTGTGTGCGTGTGTGCATGTCAGAGAGTGAGGTGTGTGTGTGCACAAATGAGAGATCAATGCTGTGTGTGTGTGTTGAGTGTGTGTGTGTATTGTGACTCACAGTAAAGCTTGCCCTTTGACAACAACTAAGCTCTTTAACCAGTGTGTCACACATAAACAGACACAACTGTATAGCAGTGTTTTGGATATTTCTGTGTGTGTATGGTCTGAATGTTTTCATTCATTTTTCATTTCCTAATCATTTCTTTACAGTATACATGTGTGTAGTATTCTATGTCCTAATCACCTCTTCATCTCTGCTTTGTGTCATTATTTCCATATGTGGCTTTCACTAACCCCTCTAGTCAGGACGTTGGTTAAATACGCCCCCAACTGTTTAATCCAACCTACCCTAACTACGCCACCATCAATTTAAGGAATGAGAGCACTCTACAACCCATCCAAGTAAACAGGTGGGTTTCCCTCAAAGAGGCCTAGGATTCCCCACAAGGTGGGTTCAACTAAATGAACAGATGGCAGAAATAGGAAATGTATTTTTATTCACAATTAAAAAGAGCAACACCTAAATAAAAGACCCAGTAACAATCTAAAGTCCAGGCCTCACTGTACTAATCTCCCAAAATCACTATTACCACCCACACTGTGCAACATATATGGGGAACATTATTTTAAGTAAAGAAAAAGAAATTAAACCTAAAATCACAGCACACACAAGCAAACTACAATATCCATGAAGATAGATAGTTAACAGTTAAGCCAAAAGGCTCAAGAGTCGCAGCTGTAAAGACCAACAATTTGTCCAGGCTAATGCGAGCACCAAGACGTTCATGCACACACTCGACACTGTCAGTCACAGGCCCTCTCAACAGCAAAACTCCCCCCAAAATCTAAATTTTTCAAAAACCTCCAAACTATTATAAAAGCAACAAGAATGAAAACCAAACACTAACTCAACCAAATATACAGCAGTAACATAAAAAAGCAACAACAATCCAAACAAAACAAACAACAAAATAATCAAAATCATCCATAAATCCAATCTATCTCTGTAGCTTTAGTCACTTTGGACAGCCAGGAACCCTGTTGGTTTGCCAACTACAGAAAAATCTAGTTTCCTTTTTCCAAAGAGTCATGGAAAAAGACATCTACACTATATATATGTACACAAAACCACTAAACAACAACAGGTGAGCTTAATCACAGAAAGGCAGGGAAAAGTAGCAAAAAGCTATCATGGCTACCAGAACTACCACCAGGTCCTAAAGCCCCATGAATATCCCATCCACCCCACACTTCTTATTAGCTGTTTCCCGTTACACATAATTATTTCTGTGTATTTAATATTTATATATTTTCTCCCTCTCTCTCACTCTCTCCCCCTCTCTCTTTCTCTCCCTCTTTCTCTCTCTCTCTCTCTCTCTCTCTCTCTCTCTCTCTGCTACTGAGTGTCACACCTCAACATCTAAACAATCACGCACTAGCCTAAGCACCCACACACACACCTCCTCTAATGACTCTTCAGTGTGACTCACAGAACCCTTTTGGCATCTGTCAGCTGTGAAAACAGTTAACTACACATTTAGAATGATTCAGAACATGTAGACATCTTTAAACAGCTGCAATTTATAATCATTGAAAAGGAATTCATTCTTTGTCTTCACATTTGCGTGTGTGTGCGTGCATGCACGTATATGTTTGTTTTGTGTGTGTTTCTGTATGTGCTTGTTTATATTTCTAACACCTCTTAGCAGTCAGAGAAAGAGAGAGTGTGTGTGTAATAAGTAATTTGTGTTTAATGAGTGGTTGTTTTAATGTGTTAAATTGCATGGGCCCCATGTGCAGAGTCAGATGGGCAGTCTTACGTGTGCCTGATTGTTTTATGTTAATTGAGTATTATAGGAGGACCTATCAGTAGGTCCCTGGCTCCAGGCTCCACCCATCTCCAGCCTCGGTCATTAACAACGGACAGATGACCAAGAGGGAAGGACTATACAGAGACCAGTGAGCCTCCCGTGTGTGTGTGTGTGTGTGTGTGTGTGTGTGTGTGTGTGTGTGTGTGTGTGTGTGTGTGTGTGTGTGTGTGTGTGTTTCAGAGAGGCAGTGGGTGTGCAGTAGTACCTCAGGTCCAGTCAGGCTGTAGAGACAGACACATGCTGGGCTGGACATAATTGAGGATGCAGTTCTGGATGGGAAACAATCATGGGACCCACATACTGGTGTTGGTGGTACTGAGAACACTCGGTGTGCTGGGATTATCTGCGCAGAGTGAAGGTAAGAACACCAGTCCATCTCTGAACCATTTAAATCCCAAAATCCAGAGTGTGAGGTCAGCTTAGGTTACCCTAACCCTAACCCAAGATCTAGAGTGTGAGATTAGGTTAAGTGACCCTAACTGTAACCCTCAGAATTCTGTGTGAAAGTGTTATTAACCAGCTCTGGGCGTATAGTCATGAATTTTATGGGATTGGTATTAGAATTAAGGTAAGGTAGGGTTGCAGCGGTAACCGGTTTCACGGTATATCACGGTATTAAAATGCACGGTTATCATACCGTGTGCGTTTGCTTATTACCGGTAAAAAGCAAGCCAGCGGAGAAACTGACCCGCGCATGCGCAACTCCGCTCTGGTTCAGCTACTCAGCACAGCGGTGAGAATAGCAGAAAGTGTATCAGAATTAACAATTTTTTTAACAAAAAAAGCTAAACTAATGTCAGCGGCGAAAATGACGTAATCGCGGTGACTCCGCCCGTGCGCGAGGGTCTCACGCGCTGTCGATTAGCGAGGTCGTGCACCTCTCGAATTTTGTAACTGCGCGCGCCTCAGCGCAATGAACAAAGTCATATTTGCAGGGTTCATACACCTTTACAAGGTGGAATTAAAGCACTTGTACGTCATTTTAAAGGTCCGTTTCAATATTTCCCAGCACCTTAAACTTAATAAAGTTACATATTTATACATATACTCGAAATAATTCGCTTTTTCATCACATTATTTAATGGTTGTTTATTTTCAAAACGCCCAATCTTAACGTCTTCACGTTCTCTCATGTTTCGTCCTGGAATTACAAGAGGCTCGTATTTGTTAACGTAATACAAAAGAACTGTGCGGAGTCGCGCGCTACGGTCACTAGTGAAAAGAATAAACCTAGCTTTTTATGGTCCTTGCTTTCACTGGATGTGAAAGACGCCATTAATTGACATGCGTTCATTTTCAAATTCTAACGTGCCTATTTTTCATATGTTAAAACCAGACTCGGTGTGAAAGCCTTAAAATAGAAATCTCTATTGTGATGATGTCAGAAATAAATCCTCTCTTTCTGCAGTATCTGGTTATATTCTAACTTGGCAGTACAACGGACGTTTACAACAGTTGTTGATCACTGACCCAGGTTGAGTTTATCAGATATTAAATAATTTAAACTTAAATAATTGTACTGAAATCCATGATTTAGGTTTCTCTAATTTTGCAGTATTTATATAAACATGTTTACAGCTTATTTTTTTTAAAGGAGACATTTTGTATACAATAGTTGCAGGTTTCTACAATAAATAGTTAATTGAACAAAAAAAACTTGTTGTAATTTCTTTAAGGGTCAGTGTATCTTTTATAATATACAAACTAACTGTGATACCGTGATAACCGTGATACCGCGGTATTTTCTGAGACGGTTATCATACCGTGAAAATCTCATACGGTTGCAACCCTAGGTGTAAGGGTAGGGAAGGAGTTAATGTTAAAAGGATCAATATGATTATCAAGAGTAAAAAAAATCATCATGCAATTTCAATCCTTTCATCAAAAAAATTTAGTGCTGTGTTATAAACATTAATGGCAATGTGGGGTCCAAGCATTTTGTTCAGCAGAATTTTAATTGCATCATTTGAATTCTTATAGTAGACCTATTGAAACCTATAGGTATTGAAACCTAGTGATAATATATACTAAGCTAACTAAGCTAATATCTACATTTCACTTTTTGTGAGTTTAAAATGTTTAGTGGCATTACAGTTATGAACATTTCAGTTTCAGTCTGAGATGCCAAAAATGTCTAACCCTACTCAGTGTGTGTGTGTGTGTGTCTGTGTCTGTGTGTGTGTCTGTGTGTGTGTGTGTGTCTGTGTGTGTGTGTCTGTGTGTGTGTGTGTGTGTGTCTGTGTGTGTGTGTGTGTGTGTGTGTGTGTGTGTGTGTGTGTGTGTGTGTGTGTGTGTGTGTCTGTGTGTGTGTGTGTGTGTGTGTGTGTGTGTGTGTGTGTGTGTGTGTGTGTGTGAACCCATTTGGATGCCTCACATTTGTTTTACAATCAGCAGGAGGTACAACTTGAAAACACTAACACACACACACACACACACACACACACACACACACACACACACACACACACACACACACATATAGACACATACCTTTATGTGGAGACAACGGTCCATCAGTCCCATATCCTGTACATGCAGGTTAACCTCGGTACATCCAGGTTGTCCCTGTAAATCTAAGCACTGGGCAGCTTCTGTGCTGTAGCATAAAGGTCTCTGGGACACAATGATGTTGATGATGATGATGATGATTATAATGATGTCCTCACGTGCAGCTCACCATAGCTCCAAACTACTGCCTGATTGGTGGATTTGTATTATCTATAGGTTTTGTAACAAACAGATGCCAAGTAAGCAGAATCCAGGCAACTGTGGCATCACTCTGGTTAATAGGGACTGAATAAAGGGTGTTTGATTATGAGCCGTCATTTGTTATACTGAGCTATTTCTGTTTAAAGAGAAAACATTTAGACCCGACATTAGCAGTTAGAAAGGTTAGTGTGTGTGCAGAGATAAGGTGACGTGTTACAGTCAATGTCTTTGTATTAGAGTATGTGTGTGTGTGTGTGTGTGTGTGTGTGTGTGTGTGTGTGTGTGTGTGTGTGTGTGTGTGTGTGTGTGCTTGTGTACGTGTGTTTGCATTACAGACAGGGTGGGGTGTGTGTTGGTAGTCTGTCTGGAGCCTCTGTGTATTTCAGCTTCATTAATGGAGGTTAAATGAGCAGACGCAGCAGCAAAGCAAATACACCAACAGTCACACGCATGAACGCACACACACACACACACACACAGTCTCTCTCTCACACTCGCACGCACTCACACACACACACAGGGTTAGAGTTGGAGTTAGTCACACATGGTAAAACAAGAGAAAATGGAAAATGTGTTATTTACAGGACATTATGATATAAAATGACACTGACAGTTGTTACAGGACACATGTCATCTCGAACTGTGTTAATAATACCATGAGAATAAGAATGTCTATGTACATACTGTAATCCCAACCCTAACCTAATCCTAATCCTAAACCTAAACCTAGAATGTCTGTGTATTTTCATTCTATTTTCATTTCATTCATTCAATTCTGTGTATGTATGGTATGATGTACTCAGTGGAGTGAGAGTCAGACCTGGTTAACAAACTGCATGGCATCCAGAGAACAAGTCAATCTCACACTGTTACACAACCTCAAACTATTATACACACAATGTCAATCTGTTACACACACAATCTCAAACTGTTACACATTCTCAAACTATTATACACACAATGTCAAGCTGTTACACACACAATCTCAAACTGTTACACAATCTCAAACTGTTACACACGCATTCTCAAACTGTTACACACGCATTCTCAAACTGTTACATTTCGGAGCATTTCTGCAAATATTCTCTATTATTTATGTTCAAACCAAAGTATACAATCAGCATACATGTTGGATTTGTGAAATAATTAGCAATTTGGTGTTGTTGTGCCATGGTGGTGATGTGATAATGCAGTCCGGTCCTCTGTCGTCAGCAGCAGTAAGCACTCTGGGTGCCATTCTGCTGAGGAATTCTGGGAAAGTGGATAGAATCCAGAAGACAGGAAGTAATGCGACAGTTCCTCAACGCATCTTACGGTGCTACTGTCACCACTGCCATGAAGAGTCCAGCAATAACACCTGCAGGTAACACACACGCACACATGCACACACACACACACACCCTCTCACACTCACCCTCATTACTGTCCTGGCTCATTGAAACTGACGGGTGTGTGTGCAGGACAGATGGCTACTGCTTCACCATGGTGGAGGAGGAGAGTGGAACAGCTGTCCTGACATCAGGCTGCTTGGGGCTGGTCGGGTCTGAATTCCAGTGCAGGGTGAGTAAAGGCCTGATCTAAGGTCAGTCTGTGTACAGAGAACTTATGACACTGATTAAATACATTACTCTGTATTACTCTAAATACATTACCCAGTCCTGTGTTTCTCTCCCCTACTTTTCACCACAATGGACTATGTGTGTCTTCAAATTCAATTGTGTATGTGTGTCTGTGTTTGTGTGTGTGTCTGTCTGTGTGTATGCATATGTGTGTATATATGTGCATATGTGTGTGTGTGTGTGTGTGTGTGTGTGTGTGTGTGTGTGTGTGTGTGTGTGTGTGTGTGTGTGTGTGTGAGAATAGGACACAAGGAATTCTCATCATGGGAGGGTGCTAGAATGTTGCACAGATCAGGACTACTGCAACAAAGATCTGCATCCTACACTCCCCACTCTCAGTAACCCCAGTGAGTAACACACACACACACACACACACACACACACACACACACACACACACACACACACACACACACACACACACACACCCCACTCTCAGTAACCCCAGTGAGTAACACACACACACACACACCACTCTCAGTAACCCTAGTGAGTAACACACACACACACACACACATACACGCAAACACACACACCTACCTACAGTCCCCTCTCTCAGTACCCCCAGGGAGTAACACACACACACACACACACCTACCTACAGTCCCCACTCTCAGTACCCCCAGGGAGTAACACACACACACACACACACACACACACACACACACACACACACACACACACACACACACACACACACACACACACACACACACCTACCTACACTTACCTGTCTCATTATTCCAATGAGTAACACACACACACCTACCTACCTACACTGCACTAGCTCAGTACCCACAAAGAGTAACACAAATACACTCACACACACAGACACACACACACCTATACTGCCCTTTATCAATACCCCCAATGAATAAGTCTGCATTGTGTGTGTGTGTGTGTGTGTGTGTACCCAGATGAGGTATATGGAGATGTTCATCATATTGCTCTCCTTATCTCAGTGACTGTGTGTAGCTTCATCTTCACCCTCCTTATCCTCATCTTCTATTTCAGGTGAGAAACTCACTTACACATATGGATGCACACACACATACAAACATACATAAGTACACATATATGCACATGCACACACACACACACGCCCTGCACAGACCAGTACAACCAAGTGCACAGATTAACTGGTGATTCTCACTGAAGTGATTTTAGTTTACTTTTTGTTCATACACAGACAATGGAGACATTATTCTCCTTCTATGGGATACAGGCAGAATTATTAATAATAATAATAATATAATAATAATAATAATAATAATAATAATAATAATAATGAAATAGAAATTTTACATAAAATGAAATAAGAAAAAAACACTTGTATGCTAAATAACTCTCTTATTCATAGTTTCATATAATTTATCAGTTAAAAGATTTATCCAGATCTTAACATACACCTATCTCACACCTATCAGTGTGTGTTTGTGTGTGTGTTCGTGGGTGTGTGATCAGGTATAAGTATCATGTAGCTACTCTCCACTACAATCTGGATCTGGTGCAGGATGAGAGTTTCATTCCACCTGGAGACACCCTCAAAGACCTGATCGAGCAGTCACACAGCTCTGGTTCCGGATCAGGCCTCCCCCTGCTTGTGAGCCATGCATAATGCACTCTTATTCCCACGGCTAATGAAACGTGTGTGTTTATGTAGTACATGAGGCTTGGGATGTCCTTTTGTTGGTGAATAATATATTTAGTGTATAGTATAAGTACAGTATAATTTTGAGAGTATTTGTCTGAATACATAATCAGTGTGTATTTCTGTGTGTCTGTGTGTGTGGGGTGGATGTCTGTGTGTGTGTGTGTGTGTGTGTGTGTGTGTGTGTGTGTGTGTGTGTGTGTGTGTGTGTGTGTGTGTTACTCACTGGGTCTGGTGAGTGTATTTGTCTATGTATGTGTGTGTATCTGTATTTGTGTGTGTGTGTGTGTATCCGGTGAGTGTATTTATGTGTGTCTGTGTATATGGGTGTTGTATTTGTGTGTTTTTCTGTTTTGTGTGTGTGTGTGTGTGTGTGTGTGTGTGTGTGTGTGTGTGTGTGTGTGTGTGTGTGTGTGTGTGTGTGTGTGTATCTGGTGAGTGTATTTATGTCTGTGTGTGTGTGTGTGTGTGTGTGTGTATCTGGTGAGTGTATTTATGTCTGTCTGTGTGTGTATATATATATGTGTGTGTGTGTGTGTGTGTGTGTGTGTGTGTGTGTGTGTGTGTGTGTGTGTGTGTGTGTACAGGTACAACGCACAATAGCGAAGCAGATCCATCTGGAGTGTCAGGTGGGTCAGGGGCGCTACGGTGAGGTGTGGCTGGGACGCTGGAGGGGGGAGAGAGTCGCTGTTAAAGTCTTCTTCACCACCGAGGAGGCCAGCTGGTTCCGTGAAACCGAGATCTATCAGACTGTCCTGATGAGACATGAGAATATTCTAGGTAACACACACACTCAACACATGCATACTGCAGACACACATATGCACATTCACACACATTCAAGATCTCACAAGCACATATTCACACTGTCACAGGCACACTCACATGGATACTCACACATACAAATATACTGTACAGTGGCAATGTAACTAGTGATAATGAAATTACAGTGAGGGGTAATAGAAATGAGGGGTAATGTAGCTACAGTGAGGGGTAATAGAAATGCAGTGAGGCGTTCCGAAGCCATGCAGTGTCACTGTGCTCTCACAGGTTTTATAGCAGCAGACATTAAAGGTACAGGCTCTTGGACGCAGCTGTATCTGATCTCGGACTATCACGAGAACGGCTCTCTGTACGACTTCCTGAAGTCCTGCACCCTGGACGTGGCGACAGCGTTGCGGCTGGCTCTCTCCGCCGCCGCCGGCCTCTGCCACTTGCACACGGAGATCTTCGGGACGCAGGGCAAGCCAGCCATCGCCCACCGTGACCTCAAGACCAAGAACATCCTGGTGAAGCAGAACGGGTCGTGCTGCATCGCCGATCTGGGTCTCGCCGTGCGCCTGCTCAGGTCAGACCTTCAGTTATACAGCCTCAAGTCTTTCTGTGACGTTGAGAAATGTGATGGGTGATGTGAGTGTAGATATTAGGGGTGACCTGCAATAGTCGCTGATTCGACTATAGTCGACTATACCCCCTAGTCGAGTATGAATGTCATAGTCGAATGTACCATTCTAACTGCATGGGGGTGCCCAAGGATGCTGCTAAGAATTAGTTGTTACATGAAATGTCTTTGTTTTCGTTATATATAGCCTTTTGTCAAATGAAATCATCCTAATTTCTGTTAATAAATATTTTATGATGATATTTGCGCATTAACAATAGGCATCTTCCTTACTACACATTAATAAATCACACCCTGCAGTTGCACAATCCAAATGAGCGGAGCTGAACACGCTACAGAATACGCGCAGCATCTGCCGAGATTATAAAGGCTACTAAAAAACTTATAAAATATTTTGAAAAAGATAAAGATGACTCAAACAAAGTAAAGTGCAAGTTATGTCATCAACGTCTTTCATTTCGCACGACAACAACCAACATGGCATACCATTTAAAACGCGTAAGGCGAAAAAAACAGTTCAGCCGTTTGTCGTTTCGGTGTCGTCTCGTTTCGTCGCGGTGCGTCTCGGCAAGTAAGCCTATAAACATTTTTTGTTGTTGTTTGCTTTTAAACCCCGTTACTTGAACCTTTCCTTATATATTTTTGCTGTTGTGTGGCATTTTTTAAAAATATTTTCAGGCAGGCATATTTTATTTAAAATATTTTTGACATTTTGCACAGTGACAGTTCGATATGCGCAATGCGCACTGACGGTTAATGTTCTCTAACGTTAACTCTAATGTTCTCAAAAAAATAAAAAAGTAAATAAATTAAAGCTGAATAAACCAACCTACCGTGTTTATTCATTTATCTGAGGTTTTTACTTTGAAGAGGAAAAAAGTTTTGAATGAGAACGGGATCCCGTTTAAGGTGCTCTAAATAAAAAAATTAAAATAAACCCGATTCGACTATTAGTCGACTAAAGGGAAAAGCTGACGAATCAGATTCGACTATGAAAATCCTTAGTTGAGTACACCTCTAGTAGATATTAGTTCATTGGCAAACTTCAGGTGGGCCTGCACACGTGCCTTCTGGAGCAGGTGGAGACACTACAGGATTTTAATCCATTATGGTGTAGTGTGTTCCTTGACTTTTCTTGACTGGTGACTGTGGTCCCAGCTGCCTTGAGATCATTAACAAGCTCCTCCTGTGTAGTTGAGACTCATTTCTCACCTTCTCCATGATCATTGATACCCCACCAGGTGAGATCGTGTGTGAAGCCCCAGACCAGGAGGTCGATTGATGGTCGTTTTGTGTTTTTTCCATTTTCAAACAATTGCACCATCAATCCTTCTCACCACGCTTCTGATGGTCTTATAGCCATTCCAGCATTGTGCAGGTCTTACAATCTTATCAATCTCAGCCCATTCTAGCCTTGTGCAGGTCTACAATTTCCACTGTAGATATGCAATTACAAGTGTGCACATGTATATGTATGGGTGTATGTGCATGTATGTGTGTATTCTGTATACATATATACATGTGCATGTGTATTTGTGTATGGTTTTTGCACATGTGCATTTGCCTGTTTGTGTACATGAGAATGTATGTGTTGTGTGTATGTGTTGGTGCTACTCACTGGCAGGAATGAGGTTGATGTTCCTCTGAACACGCGTGTGGGCACTAAGCGCTACATGGCCCCTGAAGTGTTGGACGAGACTCTGAACAGGAGCCATTTCCATTCTTACATCATGGCGGACATGTATAGCTTCAGCCTGGTGCTGTGGGAGATATTCCGGCGGTGTGTGTGTGGAGGTACAGCCTTGCTCTCTGAGTAAAACACTCTGATCTGTAAATAACTCACACTCTCTCACTCCCACTGGTGTGTGTGTGGAGGTACAGCCCTGCTCTCTGAGTAAAACACTCTGATCTGTAAATAACTCACACTCTCTCACTCCCACTGGTGTGTGTGTGGAGGTACAGCCCTGCTCTCTGAGTAAAACACTCTGATCTGTAAATAACTCACTCTCACTCCTACTGGTGTGTGTGTGGAGGTACAGCCCTGCTCTCTGAGTAAAACACTCTGATCTGTAAATAACTCACACTCTCACTCCTACTGGTGTGTGTGTGTGGAGGTACAGCCCTGCTCTCTGAGTAAAACACTCTGATCTGTAAATAACTCACACTCTCACTCCTACTGGTGTGTGTGGAGGTACAGCCCTGCTCTCTGAGTAAAACACTCTGATCTGTAAATAACTCACACTCTCTCACTCCCACTGCTGTGTGTGGAGGTACAGCCCTACTCTCTGAGTAAAACACTCTGATCTGTACAAATCTCTGGTTCTATAAATACACAGCTGTGTGACTGGTAAATGCAATAACTTTCTAATGTAGTTTTATGTGTAGTCCAATGTTTTTGGCAAATTGATTATGCCTGTGTGATTGGTGATTTGATCTTAGCAGTTTATGACTTTTTAATGTGGTGCACTATGTAAGTAAAAGTTAAATATTTGTGTGATTGCAATTCAATAGATAGGTTTATGTCTAGGGCTGTGTGATGATTGGCTAATCTATACTGTGTAGTTGGTAGTATAGATCTGTGTTCTGGGACAATGGTAGTTTTATCTTAACTATATTTGGTAGTTATACTATACTACTATACTACTATACTATACTATAATTAGCTGTATGATTGGGTGTTTGATCTTAAGTGTGTGTTTGATGGTTTGATCTGTTTGTATGTATTGATTTTAGCTATGTGATTGATAGCAATGCAGTGACTGCTCTGTATGATTTGTTTTTGATCATGTGTGTGTATTTGGTAGCTTAATCTTTCTGTGTGATTGCTAGTTTGGTCTTGTGTATGATTAATAGGTTAATCTTACCTGTGGTTGGTAGTTTGGCCTTTCTTTGTTATACGTAGTTTGGTCTTTCTGTTTAATATGTAGTTTCACCACAGCTGTGTTTGGTAGTTTGGTCTTTTGTGTGATGGGTAGTTTGATTATCTGTGTGGTGTGTGCAGGTATGGTAGAGGAATCCCAGGTGCCCTACCATGAATATGTCCCTACAGACCCCTCTTATGATGACATGAGGGATGTTGTCTGTATGAAGAGAATACGCCCTGCTCTCCCCAACCACTGGAGTGGTGATGAGGTACATACACACCTTTCACACACACACACACACACACACACACACACAAACTAATATACACCCACACTGTAATACATACAATAACGCACATACATACTTTAGTACTCAATGCTGTTTGACCCTGCAGTGTCTACGGCAGATGGGAAGGTTGATGGTGGAATGTTGGACCCATAACCCTGCCTCACGGCTCACGGCCCTGCGTGTGAAGAAGACGTTAGCCAAGATGTCTGAGGCCCAGGATGTTAAACTCTAACACTGATCCACCTCAAGGTGGCCCACTCTGACCTGCCTGGGCATTCACAGTCGTCACTGCTGATGTGAAGATGCTTGAAAATGAAACGCTGATGGTGGTTTGAAGTCTCTAGAGCAGTCGGCTGGTCCTACTGTGCTTCTATTACTATGAAGCTTTAGAGGATATCAGCCTGTTTGAAAACTAGCGCTGTCCTCATGAATGATATCATCCACTGATCTACATGGGTGGTATTTTCCCTGTGACCACCAGGAGGCACTAGAGTGGGTTTAAGTTTGTTGTTTGGCCCCATTTGAACAAACCATTGTGGTTTGGTTTCTTCCCTCAGAATGAAGGTGGAGTTGGTGTAGTGTGTACTCTGTACATCAGCCTGTGCAGTATATGTTGAGATATCTGAACATGTTTTTTCTTTTTTCTTCTTCTTTTCCCATCTTTTTAAATGTTAAATACTATGGAACTCTGATGTGTGCTTAGAAACACAAAATAAACTGAACAGGCAGTGAAATTAGTAAAAGAGTCACCAAATGTTTCTATGAGGCAACTGGGTGCATCTATAGCACAAGGGCATGCGAATAATGAATGGGACTTTAACATGGAAAACACATGTGTATAAAGGGTCTATAACATGGAAAACACATGCTTATAAAGGGTCTATAACAGGGGTGCCCATTACATCGATCGCGATCGACCGAAGGAAGTGTTGGTCGATCTCGAAGGAATGCGGGTAGATCGCATGACATCAAAAAGTAGTGGATGGCGAACGCATTTGGTTGGTTGTTGTTGCCATAGAGGCAATCCCTGGCATCGTCTTGAGATCGCGGTGCGCGATTTCAAAATAAGAGCGGATAGCGCGATTGAAAAAAAAGATTCTTAAAAAAAAAACACTTTTCAAAACAGCTCGCGGGCCAGAAATAGATACGCTATTTGAGTATGGGGGGTCTATAACATGGAAAGCACATGCGTATAAAGGGTCTATAACACAGAAAGCACATGTGTATAATGGGTCTATAACATGGAAAACACATGCGTATAAAGGGTCTATAACATGGAAAGCACATGCGTATAATGGGTCTATAACATGGGCAGCTCATGCATGACAAGACTGTGAACAAATGTGCAAGGTGATCCTAATGATGTAATTAGTGATGTTAAACCAAGCAAGTAAAACCCACGGACTACCTGACATGTAAGCATACATGAGCCACAAGGACTCATACATAACACACTGCTCAATTACAGACATTTGAATTACAGGTTGTTTAGTTCAATGGTGATCTCATCCAAATCTAAACCTAAAACTAGTGAGTTGATGTCTCACATTGGTTACCATGGGAGAGGGGAATATCTGGATGTTCTGGAATTGGAAACTTAAGGTCCAACCAGAGTGATATAGTTACTAAAACAGTATAGTAAACAGTAAAGTAGTATAGTCAAATAGTACAGTAAACAGACAATCCAGATCCCTTATGAGCCAGAGACAACAGCGACAAGGAATATAGGATATTGTAGTATAGTACAGTAATATAGGCTAGTAGTATAGTATAGGAATAATGTTGTATAGTACAGTAGTTTAGTTTAGTGGTATAGTATAGTGCAGTTTAGTATGGTAGTACAGTATATTAGTACTGTATATTAATGTATAGTGGTACAGTGTGGTATGGCATAGTAGTATAGTGTGGTATAGTATGGTAGTATAGTATAGTACGTTAGGAGATGGTGCAGGTAATGGGCTGCTCAGTCACCATGAGACCCAGACAGTCTGTAATGTCATAAGCTGGTGAGTGCACTGTAGTCACACAGATAAAACAACCAGCCTTCTGGGTGGCGTGGTCACACACTCTTACTGGGAGGATCACAGGTCTGGGATTACTGGGTCACATGTGTCATGCATAACTCTGCCCTCCACCTGTTTTTGGTTTACCTTCTGTTTATCCCACCCATGTACCTTGTGTCCACCGCCTTTGATTACCAGTTTCTGCTGTATCTTGTTTTATTTCTCATTTGGTTTGTAAATTTAAACTCTGTATGTCCCAGTCACAGTTGTTGGTTATTGCATATAAATCCCTGTATGAATCCCTGTACATTTGGTATCCTGTGTTTTCCAGTGCATCTTTGGAATCCTGTGTGTATTGTGTCTGAGTGTCTAGTCCTTTGCATTTCATTGTCAATCTGCTGTATAGCTTGCTTCCAGTCCTAGCACTGTATGTCCTTGCAGGGGCCATATTTGATGTTTTGCATGTATTTGTCTTTGTTGGTTTTTATGTGAGTGTGTGCTCCCCTTAAGTGATAGGCGCTACCTTATAAATTTATGACTGAGATGCGTGACGAGAGGAGGCAGACCAACAATACCATCATAGACCGTAGTTGGCTCAGTTGGCATACTCCCTCATGCTTGTTGTGTGGGCTGTTGTTATTGAAGCCTGTTCGCTAACACAACTCTGCTATATTTTGAGCTTGCCTAACAATTATTTATGCGATATCATGCCACCATTGCATCTTTCATTTGTAATTTTATTTATTAATAATACATTTCCGGTATCATTCTGCATTTCACGATTTATTTGCATTATTTGAAAACCAACTGTGAGTCCATTACTGAATCTGTCTTCTCGTGTGTGGTAAAGACAATTGGAAACTGGAAACAAGGGGTTTCCAGGACAAACTCAAAACTCTTTTTACCTTTACAATACATCAATGACATGCTATGGATTTTTCTTGGAATAAAACTTTGGAATTGTACTTGTTTGAAAACAGGAAACAGCAGCCTCACTAAGACAAGTTGAACAAAGGAATGCTTAAACAGAGGTTTGTGCCTTTAAATGCCAAACTTTGGATGTGTTTTTCATTATGAAATAATATTGGAAGGATTTAGAAATTTTGGTCCAAGATTCAGAGTTAATGTGATTTGTATTTTTGCAAGTTCATTATGTCTTGACTAAACATTTGGAGTGGTGAAATCGTGGCCTAATTGAGCGATTGAAACGCAATGTCTTGGTTTTGGGAATTAATATGGACTGATTTTGAATTTGCAGCATGACAAGTCAAATGAATCAAACACATCAAGTGAAATGTCAGTCATTGTACAATAATACAGAGGCCAAGCTTGCTGTTTTAATGGTTAATGTAACGTTGCAGAAGCAACGGAGCGAGGAGACGGACACAATCGCTGAGAGGAGCGAGATTTATTAAAGGGAATACCATACTCGTCGTCAGAAAGCCAGGCAGGGTCGATCACAGGAGGGCAGTCCGAATAACAGAGGTACACAGGCATAATGGGACAGGGAACTTAAACACGACGGGGAGACACGGAGCAGGCAAAACAACACGGAAAACAGAAACACAGCGTAAACTCACGAATGCACGTACTGACGGGATGAACAAACCAACTGATAGACAAAATCACGGATGACACGACTGGGGAATGACGGGACTTGTATACATAGAAACAAACTAGGGACAGGTGATGACAATGACACAGGGGCGTGGTAACAAACGAGGAATCATCAAAATAAACGAGCAGGGCGGGACAAACAGGCAGGGAACACGGACATGAGGGAACCCAGAGTGACAGCTACGAGAGGGGGCGTTGCCCTACGTGACATAACCCCCCCTCAAAGCGTGCCACTCCGGGGCACGCAAGGGCAGACAGGACCGGGACAGCGGACACAGGACAGACCGGAGGGACAGGACCAGACAAAATAGGACGAGGGACCTGGGACACGGCATGACACGGGGAGACCGGATAGGGCCAGGGCGAGGCACAGGAGCAGGGCTGGACAGGACAGGACCGGGGACAGACACTGGAGCGGGGCCAGGGGACAGGGCAGAGGTAAACACTGAGGTGAAGACAGCATGGACCACAGAGACAGGCACGGGCACAAAGCGGGTCGTGACTTGGGGAACAGACACGGGGACAGGGACCTGGAGGAACTGACCAGACGCAAACACAGGGACGGGTACAAGGACACGAACAGGCACACACACAGGAACTGGGACCAACACAAATCCAGGGACAGAACACGGGAGCAAGGGGAACACGGGTACAGAGGCAGGTGTACAGGGCAGAGCAGAGGGCACATAATGTCCGGGCCCAATAGAGGGCAGCACAGTCTCTGGGGACACAGGCGCGGCCGGGCGGCGGGCAGCGGGCACAGGCGGAGCCGGGCGGCGGGCAGCGGGCACAGGCAGGGTCCGCTGGCGGGCAGCGGGCACAGGCAGGGTCCGCTGGCGGGCAGCGGGAACAGGCAGGGTCCGCTGGCGGGCAGCGGGAACAGGAGCCGGCGTGGACGACCTCTCCAGGGTCGCGGGGACAGGAACCGGCGTGGACGACCTCTCCAGGGTCGCGGGGACAGGAACCGGCGTGGACTGCCGACGGGCAGCGGGGACAGGAACCTGGGGTGAGGAGATGCGCTCGGGGGGCGTGTACGCCAAGCCGACGTCCTCGGGGGGCGTGTACGCCAAGCCGACGTCCTCGGGGGGCGGAGCCACCAAGCCGACGTCCTCGGGGGGCGGAGCCACCAAGCCGACGTCCTCGGGGGGCGGAGCCGCCATACTGACGTCATCGGGGGGCGGGACCGCCATACTGACGTCATCGGGGGGCGGGACCGCCAAGCCGACGTGGCTTGTACTCCCCCCCAAAAAATACTTGGGGGTGTCGCGATGTGTAGCCGGCGGGATCAGCGGCGGTAGGTCCTCCTCCTCAGGGTCCTGGGTGAGCCTGGAAGAACACACAGACACACACGCCCCTCGGTGGCTCTCTCTGCGATGGCTCCGCCTCCTCTGAGGCGTCGGGAGCTCGCAGCAGCCATTGAGAGCCGACCGAGGGTTAAGCCAAAGCTCGTCTGTGCATTCCCTCCGTCTGCCCGCTGCTTGTACCACAGGTTGCTCACCCCTGTGGCGTTCGTCAAGCAGGGCAGACTCACAGCGCTCAAAAGGAGTCTCGCCGCGAAAGCCAGTAGTGAGAGACTGCGCTTTCTTCGGTCTGCGACGAGACTTCCTTGTTCCCACAGCGCCAGGGGTATTCCTGTCTCCGGCTCGTTCGCGCTGTAACACATGAGAGTTAAACTGCACGGAAGCAGCCAACAACTCGTTACAGCGACTAAACTCACCGGAGTCTCGCTCTCTCGCTGTGTCCTCGTTAGATCCGTGATTATGTAACGTTGCAGAAGCAACGGAGCGAGGAGACGGACACAATCGCTGAGAGGAGCGAGATTTATTAAAGGGAATACCATACTCGTCGTCAGAAAGCCAGGCAGGGTCGATCACAGGAGGGCAGTCCGAATAACAGAGGTACACAGGCATAATGGGACAGGGAACTTAAACACGACGGGGAGACACGGAGCAGGCAAAACAACACGGAAAACAGAAACACAGCGTAAACTCACGAATGCACGTACTGACGGGATGAACAAACCAACTGATAGACAAAATCACGGATGACACGACTGGGGAATGACGGGACTTGTATACATAGAAACAAACTAGGGACAGGTGATGACAATGACACAGGGGCGTGGTAACAAACGAGGAATCATCAAAATAAACGAGCAGGGCGGGACAAACAGGCAGGGAACACGGACATGAGGGAACCCAGAGTGACAGCTACGAGAGGGGGCGTTGCCCTACGTGACAGTTAAAGCTACAAAATAATAAAAGAAACATGCTATTTTTTTAATTTCATAGTATTTATAGTTAATATATAGTTGCCACTAGGTGACAGTAAATAGGTCATCTGGAGGAGAATCAGTAAGTGGAAGTAATTGACAAACAGGAAGTAGTTTTATTCACATGGGTTCTCAAAGTGTGTAGTTCTGTAATCAGTATATATCTGTTCAGTATAGATCATCTGTACATTTTATATCATTTACAGTTATAGACTAACGTATTTAGTGATATTTCTTGTGTTGAATACCAGATGCCTGTTAATTGATATTGAGATGTATTAGCATTTGATGGATAAACACGGGCATGTGTGTAAAGGAGACTTTCTAATGTCACCTTTTGTTACTTATATTGATTTGTGTCAGTCAACCTTTCTGTATGGATGCATTAGAGACAACATGTACATGGGAACTTTATTTTTGGTTGTGTTCTTTGTCACAGTTTAACAAGAAGAAAAAAGATTAAATTTTTCCATATTAAATCCTGCCAAATACAACAATCGTCTGTTCCTTGGAGGATGCAAGAGTGAAGAGTGTATTGTTGTTTGCTAGCTGTAGGCTATAGCTAAAAATGTAGTTGTTTGCAACAACCTTTAACGGCGAATGTAAGTTGTCGAGTTGGCGAACGTAAGTTGTTGGTTCTCCGCCAGTTGAGTATGATGAGGCTCAACTGATGAGGCTCTGGGATGTCCCGGGAAATACGGACGTTTGGTCACCCTAGCCTAAATTCCAGCACTTTCAAACCTGAAACAGGTTGGCCACTCCTGCCCTATGCAGTTAGAACCCTATTGGGGTGGGTTGTAAATGGGCCCTTAAGAAATACTGTTGGTAGTGGTGACTTTGTGACTGTGAATAGGATTTCAGTGGAAAAGCTGATTTCACAGTGTAATCAGGACTTCAATGAAGTTGCTTCACAGGAAAAGACCGAAATGTCTATTGTGGACAAGCAGTTTTTAGAGATGGCCAGTAAAGCACTATTGAAGGATGGACATTATAGCCTGAATTTGCCCTTCAGGAAATCCGATTTGCCCATGCCAAAAAGCAGATTGCAGAACAGAGTTTGCAAAGCCTGAAAAGGAAAATGAAAAGGGATTTGTCACGTAGGGCTACGCCCCCCTCTCTAGCTGTCACTTCGGGTTCCTGCTCCTCGTGTCTGTGTTGTTCCTTGCCCGTTGATCCCGCCTTGCTTGTCTGTAACCATAGTTCCCTTTGTCTGCCACACCCGTGTCGTCATTGTCTTCACCTGTGTCTAGTTTAGTCCCATGTATTTATAGTCCCTGTGTTCCCCTAGTCTGTTATTAGTTGTTTTGTTTCTTTGTTCATTTGCTCTTTCATGCCCCTTGTGGATTTTGCTGTCTCTGTTTTGTCATCGTTGTGAGTATGTTCAATCTAGTATTTGTTCCTGCCTGTTCGGTGTTTCCCTGCCTTGTTTTGTTCTTGTGTGATTATGCCCATCAACCTGTCGTACTCTGATTCCCCTCCCGTTATGACCCATGCCTGTACTAACGACTTCGAATATCGAATTCCCTTTATGAAGGAGGAAAAGGATGAAAGGAGGAAAGGAGCTTCTCTCGTGTCAATTACCCATTCTACTGGGAGAAAGATGGGTATGAAGTCTGAGGATTTCAGGGTCTCCACTAGTGGTCAGCTACTCACTCCGAATGACCTTGCAGAAGTAGAATGGGCTACCATTGCCTATGTCCAATGGCAGGCATTCCCTGCAGAATTTGCATCACTGGAGTCGACTTCACGTAGGCTGCATAGGGAGTAGCCATCTCTGCAGGCTGGATCCTGTGCTCGATGAAGGCATTATGAAAGTAGGTGGCCAACGGCACAAATCTGCAATGCCTGCAAAACCAAATGCCCCTGTATTTTGCCCAAAGAATCACACATTTCAATTCTTCTGCTAAGACACATTCTTAACAGCAGTGGTCACAGTGGAATGCTCTCAAAACTCCAGGAAAGGTATTGGATTATAAAAGGCATCTCAGTAGTCAGAAAGCTGCTTTCAGGATGCACCATGTGTCGACATCTGAAGGGCAAAGCAGGTGAACAAAAGATGGCGGATTTGCCAATCCATTGTTTAGTTAATTCTTGTAGCGAGTGTTGTGCTATATTTTTTGTGTTCACTATGTCTATTATTCCAGGTGTGTCCCTATCCTTAGTCCTAGTATTGTTTAGTTGTAGTGTCTGCAGTTTGGTTTTGTTTTGTGCAATCTCCGTGTTCTTGTAGTGTTACTGTTAGTATTCTTTATTAAACTCTGTTTCTCCTGCACTTGCAGCCAAACCTTGCCTCCAACACTGATCTAAGCACAGGTCCAAGACTGAAGCATGGGAAGCCATGTTTTACTTGTGTATGGATGTGAAATGGAAAAGAGCTTTGTAACCCATTTCTAAGTAGTGGTGTATGTGTGTAGTTGTCTACAGTTTTTGTGTAGACTGATCAAATTTTATGTAGTTATATGTAGTTTAGTTTGAGTGTACAGACCCAAGATTTTGATAAAATATGAGTACATTTCCAGAAAAAACTCATGTAATTGAATTTATTTATCCTGAATTTATGGATAAATGTATGATGTGTGTATAGGGGGAGGCAGGTTGAGGTAATTCCTTAAGCTGCAATCAGAAAAACAAAAATCCAGATGAGGAAATAGAACAGGACTACACACACACTCCTTCATACACACTTGTGGAGTGTCAGTGGAGGTGTGTTTAAGCACAGCGGATGTCCAAAGGCCTGTGGGGGCACTGTCTGACCATGAGGGACCAGAGGGTTACACAGAGTCACATTAAAGGTTCCCTTTAAAACGGTGTCCATAACTGGTGGGCTCAACTACAACACACACACAAACACAGGTTAGAGGTATGATGATAAGGGAACATATATGAGTTTGTATATTTGTGTGTGTGTGTGTGTGTGTGTGTGTGTGTGTGTGTGTGTGTGTGTTGTGAGTGTGAGAGAGAGAGTGTCTACCACATATGCTCCTGGTCCAGGGGTTGTGTCTTTAGACTGTTTGAAGCGATCTTCACAAGATCCAATGAAAGCAAGCTTTGGCTTGGTCTTCATCTCAGGACTATAGTGACCTGGACCTGGACCCATACATACACGTACACATTAGCTATTTACACGTACAGTACATTAGCTATTCTCATGTAAATCTTCACTGTGGTCAGATGAAAACACACCTCCATTAGGTATTGCATGAAAAAGGTTCTGTTTTAACTCAAAATGAACCCTTCCCATCAAGCTGTGAAATAGGAACAAGAAACTGGATGACTTCACTGCTGATGCAAGGTGGATGTGGCAAGGCCTTCAGCACATCACGGACTACTGGATCAGACTCACAGACATCCTACAGGATGACCTCAACACCTACACCCACTTCAAGACCTCCAGCACCAGTACTGAGAAGCACACACACACACACACACACACACACACACACACAACCAGCCATCCAGTGTTGTATAAAGTATTAGAGTCCCATACTTGAGTAAAAGTACAAGTACTCTATCAAAAAATTGACTTGAGTAGAAGTTGAAGTGTTCTTTAAAAATTTTACTTAAGTAGAAGTACAGAAGTATTCGGCATTTTTTGTACTTAAGTAGTGCAAGTAGTTTATTCTAAAATTTATTTTAGAATAAGGGTGAGCCTACTAAGGGTGAGCCTACTGCCCTGCGTTTACCCTCAATAAATGCCCTTACCCTATAAAAACACCACTATAAATATGATTGCCAGCTAATGTTAAGTGAACACTGCAGCACGTCATGAACATAGTTAGGTTAGTTATTAGCTAATTATGTTAGCTCAAGCTGGTGTGTCACCTGTACATTATATTTATAACTTACATTAATGTGTTTCTTCAAGTTCGAAGGTGAATTTTTGAAGGCCAATATTTCACCCTCTTTAGGGAGGCAGAGATGGCACTTCATCCTATAGGAATTTACTTTCATTCCAGCAAACACTGTCTCTAGGTAGGGCCAGAGTGGTCTCCTTCCTCACCCTCACCGCCACGATCACTCGATGTTGAAGGTGTGGAAGGTGCCAATATATGGACATTAAAACGCCATCAAGCTTAGTATGCAGCACTTATGCAGCTATTCTGCTGTTACCAAACACAATACCATCTCTTTAATGAGATAAAAAGCAAATAATTTGGAATAATTTCAAGTATATGTGCATTTGTATAAATATGTAAATTAAGCTGAAGGTGCTGGAAAATACTGAAAATGGACCTTCAATGTTCCGTACAAGTGCATGAATTCCACCTTGTAACTTCGCACGCACAAAAATCGAGAGTTGCACGACCGCGTGCGTGGCCAACGCGCATGGAGCCACCGCGATTGCGTCATTTTTGCCGCGCGGACCCTTGCGGCAGTCACGACGTGTCAAGTGAACCTAGATTACGAAACTCAAGTGTTCAGTGAAGGCAGCAGCAGAGTAAACGAGACGCGACCGGAGCATGCGCAGTTTTCTCATAAAACAGCTTGATCCGGTGACGGCGCCAGCTAACATGTTTATAATTGTAACGAGTAACTATACAGCACGTAAAAAAATGTATCGGAGTAAAAGTATTAAACTGATGGAAAATATGTAGTGAAGTAAAAGTGAAAGTAGGAGAAAAAAATAATACTCCAGTAAAGTACAGATACAGCATTTTAGTACTTAAGTACAGTAGTGAAGTAGTTCTACTTCGTTACTATACAACTCTGCAGCCATCCCAACCACGCTCCCCACCACCGTCAGTAACACCAGGCCAGGTACGCAGAGCCCTGAGGAGGATCAATCCACGGAAGGCAGCAGGACCAGATACCATTCCAGATAGTGGGCCCTCAGAGCATGTGCCAACACACACGCGCGCACACACACACACACACACACACACACACACACACACACACACACACACACACACACACAGGCCCTCAGAGTGTGTGCCAATGAGCTGGCTGATGTTCTCACCTTCATTTTCAACCCCTCCCTCAACCAGAGCATCGCTCCCACCTGCTACAAAACCACAACCACTGCCCTTTCTGCAGAAAGTGGTGAAGACTGCTGAGAAGATCACCAGAACTCCACTGCCCTCTCTGCAGAGAGTGGTGAAGACTGCTGAGAAGATCACCAGAACTCCACTGCCCTCTCTGCAGAGAGTGGTGAAGACTGCTGAGAAGATCACCAGAACTCCACTGCCCTCTCTGCAAAACATCTACCACCACAGAGTCCACAGGAGAGCTGAAAGACCCCACCCTCAGCACGGCCTGACCACACTTCTACCCTCAGGCCGGAGGTGCAGGAGTGTGAAATGCAAAACCACGAGTTTAAAGAACTCTTTCTTCCCGTCTGCCATCAGACTCCTGAACCTACCGCAGAAATAAGGTGATTACCTATGACTACATGCCACTGTGATCTCACTATAGCACACATTCACTTTACAGCAGCCGATGTTTACAATTGCACACCTCCAGTCATGTTCCCGCCTGTATATAACATCCTTATCATTCATTGCAGTTTGTTTTGTACATATTGCTGTAAATTTAATTAGAAATAGTACTTAGTATAGTACCTCTATATTTATTTATTCTTTTATTGTTTTTCATTGTACTTTTCTTTTTTATTGTCTATCTGGCATATTTGGCAAGGTGCAAAGTAAGAATTAAATTTAATGTACTTGGAAACCTGTTACCGACAAAATTACATTAAACTTTTTGAGAACTAACTCAAAATACTAAACCAAACCTCAGACTGAGGCTACAGAACTAACCCCAAATACTAACCCTAACCTCAGACTGAGACTACAGAACTAACCCCAAATACTAACCCTAACCTCACACTGAGACTACAGAACTAACTCCAAACATTAACCCTAAACCCATACTGCAGAACTAACACTAACCATTACCCTGAGTTCACCTGGGATCTGGGGGTCACAGCAGAGAAAGGAGGAGCTTCTGGGGGCAGAGCTTAAGAAGCAGCTCTGGCGTTTGCGTGCTGCCTGAGAGCGTGGTGGAGCACGAGGCCACATGGGAATCTGCTCAAACACCTGCTGCCCCTGATGTGAGGTTGGTGGGGGCGTGTCCTGGAAGGGAAAATAAAAGAGGTGTGTCCAGGGGCTTGTCTTACAAACCAGAAAGCCAATTAGCTGTCAGTTATGTCATTTTAGAGATCACCTACTTTTCCCCTTACATATTTATGAGGATTAATTAACAGCTGAATGTTTGGTTAAACAGAACGTAGCTTGTGTCTAAACTGCTCAATACAACACATTGTACAACACTGAACACATTACCATTGGAAGTATAAACATTAAAGGTGGAACTCAAATGTGTTTCTGGTTCCAAAAATATTAATCTGGCACCTAGTTGGCTTCACTAATCAGTTCTACCTGCTAACTTGGTCTAGTGAGGTGTTTTACTCTCTCTGCTATGTATAGTACTAGACCTGTTTATTTTATAGAGACAGTGACCTGGGGGTTAGTTACTTTATCATGTAGAGATGTAGTGAGTTGGGGGTTAGTTACTTTAGCATGTAGAGACGTAGTGAGTCGCTCTGTAGCTGATCTGAATGCTGCTGTAGGTTGCTGCTTATAGGATTCCTCAGGGGGGTTATTTACCTGTCCACAGCACAGGACCACAATACAATACAAAACCATTAAATATTCCGCAGCATAATGAATGTGAGACAATGTTAAACCATTAAACACATACACGCATACTGAAGATACAACTGACATCTCTCATGAGACATAAATACAACCATGTTTTGTAATAATCTCTGTAATTGTTTATATGTAAACCATCAGCTCTGTGAACCCTCACTGTATAGTGTGTTGGTCCAGGGCCGTGGGCTTCCTCTTTAGTGAGGAAGACGAGGGTGCGTTGTGCAGTGGAGCCAAAGCCACCCTTCTTTGCGCTGTCCAGATAAGCCTTCTTCAAACTGTCTTGTGCAATACCGTAGTCAAATAGATTATATGCCCCTGGCCCTGACACACACACACACACACACACACACACACCATTTACAGTGCCAGTTTTTTATAATCTGTGGGTTTATACCCAGATAAAGTTCTGTCTACAATTACAGACACCAGAAATGTCTTTCAGAGCCCTAACCCAAGAAGGAACTAGCACAGATTTACTAATCCAGTAAGTAGCTAGCACAGATAACGCAGTAAGAAAACAGCAAAGATAAACTAACCATAACCCAAGAAGAAACTAGCATAAATAAATTCTATCTCTCGCTCTCTGTCTCTCTCACTCAAACACACATACACACCTGGGGTGGTGTATTTTCTGTTGCCTGGTAGGAATCGTGCTGCACTGAGGCTGAAAGGACTCCTGTTTTGCACACCGGCTTTCTTCAGACTGTCCAGTGCACATCGTGGGTCATTATATGTGCCTACAGGGGGCGCCACTTCCTTCCCAGGCCTAAAACGCTGAAGGACAAGCAGCATCCACATGGTCAGGTTAACAACACAGTCACGCATTACACATCACATATGTGCGAGTCAGACTCTCAGTAGTATTTACAACAGTACTGTTTGTAAATGTGGAAACCAAGGGCCAGCTGTTTGTTAACTGTGATCCATTTATCAAACATTTTAGAAACCATCAAACCATGTTTGTTGTTCAGACTTGAAAAACTACAAGGTAAATGCCAACACACACCCCCACACTCTACAAACTATTTAACCCTACACACCCCCACACTCTATAAACTATAAAGCCACACACCCCACTTTGCACAACACACTACAAGACACATGGACCCATATAATTAGCATACCAGGCAGAGCTGGGCTTGACCAGTGAATCGCTATCAGCTGGAGCTTCTGGGTTTGGCTGGGTCAGCATTTTTTTAAAACATTGCTGAATAAAGGATTGTGAGATTTTAAGCTGTATTTAACCCTAAATTAGAGAATGGGAAAGAAAGGGAGAGAGAGAGATAAAGATAGAGAGGAGGATGAGATAGAGAGATTGAGGGAGTCCTTACTGGAGTCCGGGTCATGAACGGAGGCCTACTGGCAGCAGCTCCATACTGGGTAGTGGGCTTGTCAAACTGACTCTTAACAAGATAGTGACCAGGACCAGGAACACCCTAAAACACACACACATACACACACACAAACATAGATACACCCCCCCGCCACACACACACACACACACACACCCACACATCTTCTCTGAATATCACAAAACTCAAATGGGAGAGTATGTTGTAGCTTTGTCATCTACAGTAAACCTAACCATACAATAACCGTAACCCTACTGTAAGACTAACCATACATTAACCATAACCCTACACTAACCCTAACAATGCAATAACCGTAACCCTACAGTAAGCCTATTCCAGTTATTTAGTTTCAACTAAAACTGTGTTTGTGTCTGAAAAAGTGCATGTGTGCCCATGTTTGTAGGTGTAGGTGTCAGTTTGAGTATCTGTGTGTATGAAGCGGTGGTGTGAATGTGACTATGCTGTATAAACATGTGTTTTTGCGTCTATGTGAGTATGTGTGTGTGTGAAAATGTGTCTGTCTATGTGTGTGTGTGTGTGTGTGTGTGTGTGTGTGTTTGTTTGAAGGGATGGTGTAAAAGAGTGTGTCTGTGTGTAGAGGGTGGTGTAGAGGGTGTGTGTAAAAGTATGTGTGTGTGTGTGTGTGTGTGTGTGTGTGTGTGTGTGTGTGTATGTGTTTGGAGGGGTGTGTGTAAAAGTATGTGTGTGTATGTGTGTATATATTACCCTCTTCTCCTCCAGCAGGGGGAGAAGTTCGTGGTATCGATGGATCTGGCGCACTTCTGTTTGTTTCTTTAGTTCTCTCCTCAAATTCACATTCTCATAACACACAGAGTGGTCCCTGATACACACACACACACACACACACAGTTATCTACATGAGATATGAGACCAGGTTCAGTACAAACACAAACCCTAACCACCCTCTGTCTGTCTTTCTGTCTGTCTCTCTCTCTCTCTCTCTCTCTCTCTCTCTCTCTCTCTCTCTCTCTCTCTCTCTCTCTCTCTCTCTCTCTCTCTCTCTCTCTCTCTCTCTCTCTCTCTCTCTCTCTCTCTCTCTTTCTTTCTCTCTCTCTCTCTCTCTATCTATCACAGTGAAGCATAGAGGTGTTTGCACAGAACTAAACATGTTTAACAGACATGTATAATAAGCAGAGATGGCCACTCGAGTGAGCGACTCGAGTTGAAGTTGCACTTGTCACCTACAAAGACTTCAGACTTCAGACCTCGTCCCTAGTGACTCATCTCAACTTGGATTTGTCTAAAATGACTCATGAACAATAAGAGTCGGTTTGTTATAGAGGCACTGCGTGCGAGTTAAATAAAAAACGTTTTGTGTATTAATTTTGCCATTATTTCTTACTTTTGTTTCAGTGATTTGGGACTTAGCCCCTTTTCTCATCATGTATCACAACATCGCTTTATCGCGAGTGGGAAATCAGAGAGAAGCATTATATGTAAACAAGGTTGCCATGGCTACGACTGGAGTACCGTACGTGGAGTCTTTGGCTGCAGGAAGATTAAATCCTTGGACAAAACCGAAGGACAACAAGGTGTAAAGAATGTGGGAAAATTAAAGACACTGGAATACCACATTCCGTTAGCCATTTAACCATCACTACAGCTAGCATTGTAGCCCCAATTAGTGTAGTAGCCACTAATAAACAAACATCAAAACAACATGGATATTTTAATAACAATAATATATATCATATTTTATTGAGTGTTGAGTATAATTAATTATAACTGTCGCAGAACAAAAATAAGTGTTGCGTTCTATAGCTCGCAAAATTAGTGATATTTAAATAGTTTTGAGATGTGATTTGGTTTTTTTTATGTCATTCTAAGACGGGAGCTTACATTTTTTATGGTATTGGCCATAACAGACAGAGAAAATACACAATGTGTAGAAGTGGCCAATAATGGGGGACGGCGGACAATAGGAGCTACCAAGGTAATATATAAAATAGTAATTTTCCATCTCTTGTCCCTAAGCTTGGAATTGACTCATGACTTGACTTGGACTCTAGTCAAAAGACTTGTGACTTGACTTGGACTTGTATTTTGTGACTTTTGAACATCCCTTATAATAAGATAAACATGTATAAACATGGCTAAACAAACATCAGCTTTCCAGTATTCTTTTCATTTTGAACAGTCCCATAAGCAATGAAATAAAGTAACTTCATCTTGTAAACATTTAATACACAAATCCGCAATGTAAGGGGCCAACAGCTCAGAACTAAGAAGCCCAAAGATAATGGCACTGTATTAAAACTCACCCATCTGGATAGTACTCTCCTGGCCCAGGTCCTTGAGCCATGTTCACCTCTCCTCTCTTCCCTGTCATCTTACTAAAGTGGACACCTTTATACTGGGACTCCACCTGAGACAGACAGAACACACACACACACACACACACACACACACACACACACACACACACACACACACACACACACGAGAGGCTGTAGAATACTGCCTCAAGGCTCTGGTCTCTCTCACATGCACACACACACACACCTGTGTGGGACTGTAGAACGCTGGCCCAAGGCTCTGGTCAGTGCTGGGTGGTTTGTGTTTGCACAGGACATGGTGTTCGTTCTCTTCATAACCGTACGCCTGACCAGGGGATGGGATAGAAGCCACGCCCGTCTGACCCTTCTGAAGTGTCATCCGTGTCCACACACTCTGTGACAGCAGATACACTTACAGACATTAACAACTACACACATAACTATTTTACCCACCTATAAGCTCCCACACTCAAAGTGTGTTTTTTTTTTAAGGAAGCTGCACCTTGCTGCCTCTGTCATGGACACTATGAAGGTTGGTCTTCTTCCCAAAGGGCTGGGTAATATTGTAGGCGCCAGGCCCCGGGCAGTCTGACAGCTCCTCCTCAAATCGTTTGGAGCGGTTCTGGAGAGACTGACCTCCTACAACAGAAGCCTGCAGAAGCACAGAGCACAGCAGGATTCAGTCACAGATAGGACTACATGACTTTGAAAAGCAGACATTTCTTCAAGGTTTAGAGTGATGCAGTACCTTGATGAGGACCAGGCCCGTCGCGATGGGGCAGGCAAACCAGGCAATTGCTTGGGGCCCCAAGCTGGCCTGGGGCCCCCAGACAACAACAGGTTAAGGATTAAATGCAGCGACAAACTGTGTGAGCCCCCCTTTACATTCTCAAAGTCATGAGCAATGACACTGTTCTCAGAATCCCCCTCAAGGGGGCCCCTCCCACCAGCTGCTTAAGGCAGGCAGACACTGTCCTGGCAGACAGCCAAGTTTTAGACGCCGGCAAATATGAAACTTAACCATGAAGCGAATTTATCCATCAGGAAGCCAAAAGAGAAAACAAAAGAAGGAAGAGGAACACAAAAAAACACAAGACAGTGGTAAGTGATGATTTACACTGGATAAATTAGGCCTACCTGTACAAATGGTGTAATTTAGCAGCAGGTAGGCTAAAAACAATATACGTCCCGGGTAGTGTTGCCACCTGTCCCGGTTTTCCCGGGACTGTCCCGGTTTTCACGTGCCTGTCCCGGTTTTCCCGGGCTGTCCCGGTTTTTCTTCTTTTTAATATTCAGTCCCGGAAAAAATTAGGTTAGTTAAAACCACGATTCAGACTGTTTCTGCACACTTTAAATCTGTTTTTTTTCTCGCTGTGTCCATTTTAAACCCCTCCGGTAACATTTTACGTTCGGCACCGCCCCCGTCAACAGATTACACTCCACTCGCCACCCTGTGTCAGTATGACAGTGTCCTTGTTTTTTGTCCTAGGTGGCAACCCTAGTCCTGGGCAGGGGCGATTTTAGGATCTGGTCTTTAGGGGTGCCCAGCCCCCAGTGCTCACAGAGGCACAATACCAAAGTATTGCGCAGGTGCAGAGCAAGTTTTTTGCATAATATAATATTTAAAAAATGTGTTGAGCCAGGGGGTGCTAAGCAACCTCACGGTGGTGCTCTAGCACCACTAAAAATACCCTAGCCTCGCCCCTGGTCCTGGGTAATCCCATACATAGGTTGGGGGGGCCCCGGTTGGTGCCTTTGCTTGGGGCCCCCAAATACCTTGAAACGGCACTGATGAGGACACCATCATAATGACCAGGCCCAGGAGAACAGAGTTCACTCACGGACTTGTCAAACACAGACGGCCTGCTCGAGAGTGACAAGAATGGGGCATAACCGTCTGAAGAAAGAAAAAAGAATTTCCAACTTAGAAAAATATTTAAATGCATAGCTTTTTGAACATGGTAAAGATATATGGCCATTTTGTTCAACATGTCACGAGGTCATAATCCACTTTCTGACTACTACACTAGTTCTATAAAGCTGGAGTTCACTCTCTCCTCACCGAGTTTGTTTGTCCGGGTACTCCTTATCTCATACGAACCCGGGCCAATATTTGACGTGGTCCCTGCGCGTATATCTGTGGTCCTCGGAGCTCGACTGTACATTATGGGACTTTAGTAGCTCAATTTTCCAGGGTAAGCAGCGAGGCGCCGTTCACTCCCGACACTGCGCTCCCCGATAACACCAGCGCGCCGCTCCGTTGCCTGGACACTGACACTGGACACTGTTCCTGCTTTTATAAATGCTCCGGTTCAGACTACAGAAACACTTGGGCCTACTGGTAAAAGTTAGAAACTAGAAACTACTTTTTTTTGTTGCTTTGCTTTTCGACCCACCAGTCCACATCCGAAGGGAAATGATCCTCAAAAATCTCCAGTTTGAGTTTTAGATTTGCAAATCATTGTCACGCAACCACAGCCTCTTAGCAACAAACACAATATAGTTTGTACTGTTTGCGCCAAACACTGTGGACCAGAAACCGTATGTGCGGTCTCTGGTGTACAGACTGAAAGTACGCGTGTCCCTCCACCACAACACCAAGCGGCGCAACATCTCTCTTCACCTGCCCTCCACACTAAACTACCGGTGAATGCGGAACAGGGAGCCCACACGGTCCACAGAATGATGTTCGCGTTTAAGCTGCTTTTCACAGTTTAAATAAGGGAATGTAAACCAGTAAGCGCTCATTTTTGAAGCAGAGGAACTCCAGTCTGATCTACTGCAACTCATTCAGGCGTTTGCATTTACAAGTGTGGGTGTGGAAAACGGCCGGGTGATGCTGGTTCTCCCGGAGACCCTTGTGCACTCGGTGTTGGACCTCACACCTCTACCGAGAAATGAAGAACTCAGCGACGAACAAACACCAGGTGGCGGGGAAGATCCGAGCGCCGCGCTGCACGTCTCGATGCCAGAACCCGCCCTGTTTAGCGTAGTGCAGACGGTTCTGCCGTTTGACGGTTCGACGGGAGTGTGGACGTCTCACGCCGTACCGGAGAGGACGGTTCTGCCGCAGTCCCATGAGGAATCCGAGTGTGAGCTGAGCGAGGCTTTGAGGGAGCCCGGGAAGAGCGCCAACACCACGGAGTGCGTTGGAGTACCGACCTCCGAGCACGTCGCAGAAATAGTGGGCCGCCAGGGTACGTGTCATTTGGGGTTTTACCCTTCAAAAAACTAAATATTTTAGATTTACAGTTCATTGCCTGAGCTCAGTTTTCCATCCAGTTAACTGGGACTGAACCTGTACATTGTCTCATGCTAACTACATTATGAAAGTTTAGTTAATAATGTCTAATGTGTGATAGGTCAGAAACTGTACCAGGCTGGGTACTATGTTGTCTATGTATCTGCTGAGTTAAGGGTGTGTACATTAAGATGTACACTCTCTGTTTCTCTGTAGCTCTCTCTCTCTCTCTCTCTCTCTCTCTCTCTCTCTCTGTGTGTGTGTGTGTGTGTGTGTGTGTGTGTGTGTGTGTGTGTGTGTGTGTGTGTGTGTGTGTCTGTTGCTCTCTGTCTATTCCTGCCTCTTTGTCACAATGTGTCTCTCCCTCTCCACCCCCCTAACCTAACCCCCCATCTCTGTCTGTAGGCTGTAAGATCAAAGCCCTGCGAGCGAAGACCAACACGTACATCAAAACACCATCAAGGGGGGATGTTCCAGTGTTCGTAGTTACAGGGAGGAAAGAAGACGTTGCCATGGTGAAACATGAAATTCTATCCGCGGCTGAAAAATTCTCTCTGATCCGGGCATCACGGAATAAAGTGTCAGCTCTGCTGCCCCTGCTCCATGGCGCCCCCTGGCTGCCGGGCCAGACCACCATCCAGGTACGCGTGCCCTACCCTGTAGTGGGGCTGGTGGTGGGGCCCAGAGGGTCCACCATTAAGAGAATCCAGCAGCAGACCCACACCTACATCACCACCCCAGGCCGTGAGCAGGAGCCCGTGTTTGAGGTGAGCGGGATGGCAGAGGATGTGGAGAGGGCCAGGGATGAGATCAGGGCTCACATTGCCCTGCGGACCGTTGGCACAGACACGGACCTGCGTCACGATGACTTCCTTTACAATGGCACTGATGTTAGCCTGAATGATGGTGGTTTTCATGGTGATTTCTGCTAGAACGGTACAGAGCTCCATCCTGTGGCCAGCAGGGGTTGCAGGTTCTACCTCAGTGATGTGCAGTTGTCCTTCAGCTCTGACAACTCTGATGGCTTATTGGTGACAGCTGTGTCGGCAGCAGGCTCTGAGGGACATGGATGACCAACCTGCCAGCCACACCCTGTAAGGACCTGTCCGTCAGCCAACCGCACAGGGGAGGCCCAGCAGCTACAACACCACACCATGGCTGGAAAGAGACAGTGACAACACTGCCCCCTCATGGTCAAAACCTGCTCTCTCACTCATGAACACATACACACACGCAGCACTCCAGAGTATGGTACCTCTGTCCCACTGGAGCCCAGAAAACCGTGATCCAATCTCTCTCACACACAAAAACTTACATACACACACAAGCTATGCGGTTCTCAAAGCAAGCAGTGCTCTTTAGAGTAGGACCACCACAGGATTACAAAGGAAATTTATTTTTCAATTTTTTCCAGTAAACACACTGTCAGCTGCTCTGTTACATCACTCCACCAGAGACCCTGATAGGCGGAGAGCTGTGCCTTGCTCCTGCAGCTCATTTGGAACATGTGGCTGTAGGGCTGTGGCCAGTTACAGTCCTGCACACTGTTTACACACTGTACAGTTACAGTTTGTTCCGTCTAAAGCCATCTAGGTGTTGGTAGAGCAGCCTGTGGTAAGCAGTATAATGTAAACAGTGAACACACTCTCACATATGAACACACATGAAATGCATTTGGGGTTAGGGTTAAAGGTCGGTCAATATAGGCCAATATTTGCCATTTTAAATATATCGGCATCGGCCGATATGTGTGTAATAGCAAATTTAAAGTCGGGCATGTCCGCAGGAAGCCCCGTTATTGGTGTGGTGGAAGGTGCTGCTGAAGGCTTAAATTCTCATATTTCAAAGTCCTGTGTCCATATATTTACTATGTTGCTAGAAAACTATGAAGTGCAGCTTCACTTAGTGACAGGAAAAACTAATAGCAGAACCATTGGGAACTGGCCTAATACTTACTTAACATAATGCTACAGATGGATGAAGGTTCATTAACATTAACATAATGCTACAGCTGGATGAAGGTTCATTAACATAATACTGCAGCTGGATAATACTGCAGCTGGATGAAGGTTCATTAACATAATGCTACAGCTGGATGAAGGTTCATTAACATAATACTGCAGCTGGATGAAGGTTCATTAACATAATGCTAAAGCTGGATGAAGGTTCGTTAACATAATGCTACAGCTGGATGAAGGTTCATTAACATAATGCTACAGATGGATGAAGGTTCATTAACATAATGCTACAGATGAAGGTTCATTAACATAATGCTACAGATGGATGAAGGTTCATTAACATAATGCTACAGATGAAGGTTCATAGAGCAGCATGCATCAAGCCACAACGTGGGGACCATTACAGCCATACTGTCCACATCGAGGCCAGAGACAGTGCCTCCTCTTGGTGGTGGTGTGTAGACGGGAACATTAAGATCCTGTTGTGGTTCATGCCTTCCATAACTTTGTTCTGTTCACAATGCTCAGCACTCAAATGGATGACTCAGCATTTCTCTACAAAAACTGGGTAAAACTGCATTTCTCTACAAAAACTGGGTAAAACTACTTCTGTACTACCTACATCCATAACTTGTCAAACGTGTTTAAATACAAATTAATGTATGCATGAAATCCAGTTTTCTCTGTTCATCAAGAATGCCAACTTTGTTTTCAGAGTAGCACGTGGAATAAGATTTGTCTGAACGTGTGAACAATTTCAAAGGTCTTCTGAAAGACTGCAGAGTTGGGGCACAGTGAATTTAATAAAATTTACTATTTTGAAATAACTCAATTTATAATCTATGTATAAATTATAAAAGCTTTGAGGAAAGAGTGGAAAAGTGTTGGATTTTACTCATGATTACTTAAACAAAGTTATATATAAATTGAATCATTCATTCATTCATTAAACAATGTTTTTACAGTGGATAATGAGCTGAACTTTAAAATGAGGTTGTTAATCATTGTCCTTGTCAGAAAATACACATCAATTCAATGACGTACACTTGAAACACATTTTATTACAACACATTACAGTGTTGTTCCTTCTAACATGTTTAGCTACAACAAAGTCCCTATAAATGCAATATTATTGAATACAGTGATAACTTTGACAAAATAGATCATGAAATTTTGATTGGCCCCAACCTCATCTAAGCTGGGCACGGGGTTGATGATGCTGGGGGGGGGCTCAGGAACAGAGGACCCAGTGATGTCCAGAACAGGATAAACCTTCTCCATACACATCCCAGACATTTCAATTTAACTTAAACTATATGCAGAATACAAATTCAGTATCTACTTCAGAAAATACATAATCTACAGAGGTGTACGAAGACAAGTTCTTCATTGTGTACTCTGTCAGAGGAGTTCTGTGTACACCAAGCCTGGTGGCCTCAGTGTGACATCAGAGGAGTTCTGTGTACACCCAGCCTGATGACCTCAGTGTGACATCAGAGTTCTGTGGACGCTCAGTCTGATGACCTCAGTGTGATGAGTTATTTGGAGCTCGAGTTACTCCACTGCAACTTCAGCAGGCTTCAAGAAGTCCTGCTAGTGTTCGAGAGGCCCGTTAGTGTTCAAAGTCTTGTTAGAATTTTTCAAATCACAGACTCTCATTCATGAGGATTCTACTTACTAGACCAATTTGGAGCTTTGTCAGTTTGAGTGTTTTTTCTCCAAGGCAGACAACAGAGGATTCACAGTGATGAATGCATGATCACCTCAGCCCACAGCCAGTCTATGTGCACTTGTGTGAAAACTTAATGTAAGGTTAATACTACTGAAAGATGGCTTTTGATTTAATGGTTAATATAACAGAGAGACAGGGTTAACATTAACAGTGTGTGTGAGGTTTTAATGTAAGGATTAATATAAACTGTGAGGGGTTTTAATATAAGCAATAATATAAAGTGTGTGGGGGTTAATGTAAGGATTATGTAAACTGTGTGAGATTTTAATGTAAGAATTTAAATAAACTGTGTGAAGGGATTAATGTGAGGATTTATATAAACTATGTGTGAGGTGGTATGGAAATGTTTCAAAGAACATCCAGAGGTGGGTGTGGTCTGGAGGTGGGTGTGGTGAGCTGGCAGTTCACTTGGTTGGGCTGTGAGTGGGTCAGTGGAGTGGTTGGGCAGGCTGCAGGTGGGCTGGTTGAGTGGGTGGAGCGGTCTGTGGGTGGATCATTTGAACGGGTGGGCGGGTTATTCGAGTTGGTGGGCGGGTCAGTCAAGAGGCTGGGGGTCAGCTATTGGCATGGTGTGTAGGACCTCGTCCAGTAGCTGAAGGGCTCGGTGCAAGTGGATCTCAATCCAGCACGGGGTTTCTTTGATGCTCTGGCGGGGGTAGTCAGGTCCCCAGCCCTTGACAAAACTCATACGCAGAATACACAGCCGACGGAGGTCATCCACCCCGATACCAGCTGCAGCAGACAGACCTTACACACACACAGATAATGGATCAATTAGACCATGTGTGATATGAGTATTACATGTTCTCTTACTGACTGTTTTGTATAAACAGTGATGTCAGTAACACGTTACTTTAATTGTATCACTTTTTTTTCAGTAACAAGTAATATAACGAGTTACTATTTCCAGTCCAGTAATCAGATTAAAGTTACTTATCCAAGTAACTGTGCGTTAGTATTTTTACTTTCCTTAGTAAAAATATATATTTTTGCTTTCTTCTTGGCTCAGTTCTACTTTTACGTCTGACCGTAGCGCTCGACTTTGCACGCTGCACATGAACCTGTGAGAGCGGCAAGCGCATTCATGTCATTCTGTGCAGTGTTCTCCGTAACGATATGTGGTAGTGTAAAGAAATACCCCTCAAAAACAGGATAAGGAACATTTACCTGACTAATTTTAATGTTGCATTGTGTTTCAAAAGTGCTGGAATTTTGGCTAACGTACTTAAAAATGCTTGAAATTGTAATTGTATTTCGTTTCACAACAAATAGCCATCTGACTGAACAGTTCGCTTGTATTACGGTTACAAATACATTTACAAACGTTACAAAATAATACAGCAACACAAACATAATGTCAGGATTAGGAGATTAATTAGGATTAAGGTCAGGATTAGTAATGTCAGGAGATACATTGTTACTGTTAAAAATGCACTTCCAATAAAGTGAGTATTGGAAAAACTCATTTTGCTACTGAATGTAACTACTAAAGTAACTTGTAATCTAACGTATTTACTTTTAAAATCAATTAATATGTAACATAACTATGTTACTTTTTAAAGGAGTAATCAGTAATCAGATTACTTTTTCAAGGTAACTAAGCAATCACTGGGTATAAACATACTATGTGTATATAACTCATCGTTTCCTCCCACTGATCCAGGACCTGTGTGTGTACACTCACTGATAGCTGGAGCTATTCCTCCCACTGATCCAGGACCTGGGATGTTTCCAGCCACTGCTGCCGCCTGAGCTGCTGCTGCTGCCTGAGCTGTAGCTGCCTGCTGCTGCATCTGCCGGTGACACTGCCTCAGGTCAAAGACCTACAGACACACACAGACACACTGTTACACTGATGTGCTGGGGTTAGGGTTTGTGTATTTAGGGTTACCTTGATGTAGACACTGGGGTTAGGGTTACTTTGATGTAGGTTCAGGGGTTTAAGGTGGAGGGGTTTAGGGTTTGATGGTTAAGGTTCAGGGGTTTAGGGTTAGTTTGATATAGAAACTGGGGATAGGGTTCAGGGGTTTAGGGTTCAGGGGTACCTTGATGTAGGCACTGGGGTTAGGGTTACTTTGATGTAGGTTCAGGGGTTTAGGGGTACCTTGATGTAGGCGCTGGGGTTAGGGTTCAGGGGTTTAGGGTTACCTTGATGTAGGTGAAGGGGTTAGGGTTTGAGGGTTAGGGTTCAGGGGTTTAGGGGTACCTTGATGTAGGCGCTGGGGATGGGGTTCAGGGGTTTAGGGGTACTTTGATGTAGGTGGAGGGGTTAGGGTTTGAGGGTTAGGGTTCAGGGGTACCTTAATGTAGGCGCTGGGGTAGATCTTATGAACAGCATCACCTGGAGCTCTTCCAGCTTCTCGGTCCAGATAGTAACTCTGGACAAACACTGCATGGTCGCTAAGGCAACGCACCCAAACATCTCCCTCACCCTTACACTCCAACTGGACCCCCTTTCCAATATGCAACCTATAGAGAGAAAGAGAGAGAGTGTGAGTGTGTGTGAGAGAGAGGGAGAGCATGTGAGAGTTAGTGTGAGCAGGAGAGTCCGAGTGCGAGAGGGAGAGAGTCAGAAAGGGAGTGTGGATATGAAAGAGAGGGAGGAAGGAAGTGAGGGGGAGAATGTGTGTGAGTGAGTGCAAGAGGGGAAGTGTGAGAGAGGGAGAGTGTGTGAGAAAGTGTCTTAAGTTTTATATCTTAATGTTCTCAACTATTTAACACTTATTGTGTTGTGCCTGCCTTGTGTCCTACTGTACCAACACAACTGTCTGAACACTCTATGGACGCCAATGCACCTGGGGTGCCAATGGCATAAAGACATGTTGAACTCCAATCAAAACCCCTCAGTATAAAACACAGTGACAGTTTGGTTATAAAACCCAAATTCAACTGGTATGAATTCAAGCAATCATAACAGCAAGTGAAAACATTTTGATAAATTGCAAATTAAATTTAAAGATGTGAAATTAACAATATTCCATGACATGACCAAAAAATTATATAAATATTTATCAAATTCAGACTTTCCATGTCATTTTAAAATGCCATGGACATTTAAAAATTCCATGATATCCCTGAAATTCCATGACCAGTGGAAACCCTGAAATGGGAGCGTGCCTGGCCCTCTTAATTACTTCGGTGAAATGAGTGTCTGGGATAGATTAGCATGCCTGGCACGCTTGATTGCTTCAGTGAAATGAGTGTGTCTGGGATAGATTAGCATGCCTGGCCCTCTCGATTGCTTCGGTGAAATGAGTGTGTCTGGGATAGATTAGCATGCCTGGCCCTCTCGATTGCTTCGGTGCGGTGCACATTGCTTAGTTGGCCCAGGCAGAAGCGATCTCCACCAGAAGGGTCGACGTAGCCATCCACAGTCACCACGGGACACGAAGACGGCACCTTAAACGTCTCCCCCACCTGCACATCCATCTCAAAATATGCAATGGAGCACCAATAATCTGGTGCTGAGAGGAAGAAAGAGACAGAACCAGTGTGTGTACGTAAGACACAGAATGGGGGGAGGGTGTTTACGTGTGTGAGAGACACAGAAGGAGAGAGCACATGTTAGGGGACGGGAGAGAGAGAGCACGAGTGTGTGTGAGAGTGAGACAGATGTGGAGGGAGACAGACAGACGTGGGAAACAGAACATCAGGAGCGAGACAAGCATCAAAAATCAATAAGTAGAGGATTTTTGGTAGAACTGCATCTAATTATTAGTATATTAATATTAGTATAATACTTGAGTTTAAAAGGAAAGGTATGTGATAAGATTTGAAGTTTAGTTAAGTTTAGTGATTTTCATAGTTATTTTATTTATTACACAACACAACATTGGACTTCTAGAAATAGATGGAAAAACATTCACAGAAATTGATAAACATCTGTGACTCAACGTCTTACAGAGCCAATCACTGTTTAGGTCTTACACAACTCACAACCGCTCATACAGATTAACCCCGAGTGTGTGCGCAGTGTCACCTGGGTGGGTAGATATCGGCGGCTGAAATACCAGGTCACTGTGCACAGGCCCTGAGGGAAGAGAAAAGATCACCTTCATCAAAGAACTTTTCTGTAATTCTGGAATATTCTGGAATGTTCCTTTGGTAGGGAGATGAGCAGAAAGCCGCAACATAATGGGAATGCTGTAGAGTACTGATGTCTCATTTGTAACTTCTAGAAAGTTCATAGTCACAAAAGCTGTGAAGTATGTGGATGTCTTTGTCTCTGATGTACACAGTACATGCTACTGTGTACATCAGAGTGTAACAGTTCTGGGGCAAGTGTGTAGTTTGTGTGTGCTACAGTGGCTGTATATGCGTGGAGACAGCTACAGTGGCTAGCCCAAAAGTGTTTGTGTAATAGGCAAATCTGTCTATACCAGGGGTGTCCAAACATTTTGCAGCTAGGGCCAGATTTGGTGAGGTGAATATGTGTGGGAGCCATCCATTCAGCCTGGCATTGGGGGGGCATAGTATACACTGCCATCTGTCGCTATTAGTATAGTATAGTATACACTGCACTAGGGCTGGGTATTGATTCAAATTCCAAGAATCGATCCGATTCTGAAGATTAAGAATCGATTTATTTCGATTTAATCCGATTTAATCGATTCGATCCAATTCGGGGTTTAGTGTTATTAAAAATGTATTTGAGCTGTTTCCTGACTGTACAGAAGCAGCATGTTAAAACTAGTATTATATCGATATTAATCAGCAAATAGTTACTGGTAGTTGGTAGTTGCTGATGGCTGGAAGACTGGTGAAAAGGGTAATCATAAATCTACCTTCAAGAAAGGATAATCCAGGACAATATACAGAGGACATCTTTGAGGTGTCTATATCAGCAACAGTGGACTCCTACTGGGACACGAACCAGTGCATTATTATTATGATTGAAATAATTAAGAATTCACCCAAAAGCTGTTGCTACCAAATGCATTTTTATTTTAAAAGTGCTTACACTTAATAAACTGAAAGTATAAAATGTAAACGTGTATTTTTCTTTAAAGTGCGAATACAAGAACAGAACTGTCACGTTACGGTCCCCGACTCCTCCCTTTTGGGCGTGTGTTTACGTTGTCTGCGTCGGTGGACCTCCGTGGGTGCGGGTGCGTCTTGTGATAATCCGTCTCACCTGTGGCTCGTCTCGTCATCACATTTGGTTTGTGTGGTTTGTCTATTTAATGTGCGTTCGCGCAGCGTCCTGTGCTCGTCGTTGTTTGAGTCACACATGTTCTATGTAAACGTGTTTTATGTGCGCTGTCTGCGCTTCGGTAAATGTAATAAACGTAACGATTTGGAAAGTGCAAAGGATTCTGTCTCGTCCATCGCCTTGCGCCCAACATTACAAGAACATTTTTAACTTTTTTAAACTGTAAAAACACTGGGTAAACTGTCAGTGACATGGACTAACTGTAAATAGTCACTGACACTGGATAAACTGTCCTTCTGCTTTTAGATTGCCGATTTGACTATAGTTATTACCGGCACTGTCCGACGCCATGTTGTTTTATAGTTAGTTAGACCGAGCACGCCTGCGTGAATTCAGTGACGCGGCGGGGGTAAAAGTTCACACAAAAAAAAAAAAAAAAAAAAATCGATCTTTGGACGTACGAATCGATCATCAGATCATCATATGCGAATCGATTCTGAATCGGAAAATCAATTTTTTCAACACAGGCCTACACTGCACGGGGTTCTTCTGGTGAAATATAAAATGCTGTAGTGAAAATTTGAATGCAGGCCGCATTTCGCAATAGAGTCAACAGTGAAAATTTGAATGGACACCAAAAATTTGGACACCCCTGGTTTATACTATACATCTATACATCTATATGGCTCTTGGATGTCTCATCGAACCACAGCACCTTCTCCCAAGCACTCTCTGAATCATTCAGGTGTTCAATGTCAACTTCAGGTGGGCCTGCACATGTGATTCTGCAGACAGGTGTCTTTTATACATGTGAGAAGTTGAAACAGGTGTAAATGCAGGTTCAGAGATTAAATTAGGAGTATCTAACCGGTCTGTGGGAGCCAGAACTCTTTAATTGTTGGTGGGAGATCAAATACTTATTTCACACAATGAAATGCTAAAATTGTTTTTGAATTTTCTATAATGTAATATTCTGTATTGTCTTTTCAATATTCTATCTCTCACTGTTAAAATAAACTTACCATTAAAATTATAGACTGTTAATTTCTATGTCAGTGGGCAAACTTACAAAATCAGTGAGGGATCAAATTATTTTTTCCTCCACTGTAGCAGACTCTCACAAAAGCTTTCCAGAAACACGATAAACTTCCAGCATTGTGGGTTTTACTGACTTGAACGTTTTGATAGTAAAGTGTTTATTTCTTCTATATCCAGTTTTATAGTTATTTTAAAGCCTCACAGTTGTCACCACTGCAGCTGTTCTAACCTTTGACCTATTTAAATGATAGTCACACTGTTTATTAATAGTTTTGTACATCAAATATTTAATTTGAATGTAAAAGGTTACAACTGTTGTTGCTATCGGTGTGTGTGAGAAGTGTAATAAATTTCTTTGTAATCTAATAAGTCTTGTGGTCTATTTCAGCCTCAGGATGTAGCTTTAAACACAGCAATAAAGTTAAGAACTCTGGTGCTGGAATCAGTGTCAATATCAGCTGTTCAGAATCGGAATCAGATCAGAAAAAATGTGGATTGGCCCCTCGCTAGTTAGAACTCTATTAGAGAGAATACTCAAAATCTGTTTTATGTATATAATGTAAAGTATGTGAAATGGTGATGATCATTAAAGTGCTTCTCGAAGAGGCAGGGTTGCAGTCCGTGTATTTGTGTGTGTGTACACGTATACACAGTACAGGTGACTGAGTATCGGGGAGTGTGTGTGTGCATGTGACACTCACAGTACTGGGGAGGGTGGTGGTGCAAGTGTCCATTCTGGTGAGGCAGGCTGGGGGGTACACCACTCCCTCTTGGCCAAGGGCCTCCTGCTGCTACAAGAGACAAACAGTCAATCAAGGGAGCATGTGAACTCTAATAAGAATGTATGCTCTAATGTTAAAGTACTCTAATGTTGACGTTAATGTTAATATACTGTTAATGTACTGGGGGAACAGCAGACGGAACAGCTGTGCATTTGTGGGGGAACAGCTGTGGGGGGAGGGGGGAGCTGGGGGGGGGGGGGGGGGGGTAGAATGTGTGGTGTGTGTGGGGGACATCTGTGGGGGGGCAGAAGAGCTGCAAATTTAGTTATTCCCAAATACTTTGATATATTTGGAGATGCTATAGTCATGGCAACAGCTAAATGTTTTCATATTTCTTAATGTCGACAGGAAGAACAGAAACTGGAAGTGTCAATGACAGCACCCCAAACCTAACCAAACCTGGAGACCACCCCTTCCCACAAATCCTGTCTGTTGTCATTCTCATTAAACAATATCTGTCCACTGAACGACCAAACCCAGCCATATCTATCCCATAACCCATAACTGCAAGTGTCTTACTAGCTGGTCCAGCAGCTAAACTAGGAAAGGCGGAGCTGGAGGCAGTGCTTGTTGCATCTGGTGGAGGCAGGAGGGCGGGGCTGCTGAAGGTGTCCGGCAGGGCTGGGCGGGTGGAGGTGGGCGGAGCTGGGTGAGAGGGGGCAGGCTGGTGCTGTATGGTCTGGATGCTGTGAGACCCATCAGTGCTGGAATGAGGGGTCTGTCCTTCAAACTCCTCCTTCACCAAGAGACCTGCACTGGGTCCTACACACACACACACACACACACACACGCATCCAAATTGATTGGTTGAGCTGTAATATAAACATTAATGCTTCAAAGGACAGAGGTGGGCCTCACCTGCACCACTCAGAGTCAGTCCAGACAGGTCTGGGAGACAGAGACACAGTGAGCGTCAGCAGCAGCTTTAGGACTGAGCAGTAATAACAAAAATACTAACCAAAACACGTCCAAACACTTTAATTTCTGTCATCTTTACCACATAGTAAACCAACACGAGGCTGAGACACAGAGAGACAGGGACACAGAGAGACAGGGACACAGAGAGACAGAGAGACAGGGACACAGAGAGACAGGGACACAGAGAGACAGGGACACAGAGAGACAGGGACACAGAGAGACAGAGAGACAGGGACACAGAGAGACAGGGACACAGAGAGACAGGGCATCAGCAGTGGGGAGAGCTTCTTCCCTCCATCTCCCTGAGGGTTAGGGTCAGGTAATTACCCTCACTGTGCTACATCACGAGTGAGCTACATGTCATGTTTTACAACACACTGGAGGAAAAGGTCGTGCTGAAGAAGATGGTGGTGTGTGTGTGCGCGGTACTAACCGATGCCCGGAGATGCCACCCTCTCATAGTGGTAGGGGTTAACACACACACTGTCACACTTGAGGTCGAAGGCGAACTGGCAGTACTTAACGTGTTTGAGCTCGTTCTTATGCAGATCCGGCCACCGCCACAGACGTGCATAGATCACATGTGGAAACCCCTTTCGCCCCGCCACCTAAACAGAACAAGAGCATTAGTATCAGCTGTACTGTATCTTACTGTGTCCAGTGTGGTATGCTGCCCCAGCTGTGATGTGTCCAGTGTGGTATGTTGCCCCAGCTGTGATGTGTGTTACCTGCAGGCGTCCGTCCAGGGTGCGCTGGATGGTAACACACTTGCTAGGGTGTGCTCCGTTTGTTGTTACCGCCGTGATTAGAGAGTCCAACTCATCCTTCTTTTCTTTCAGTTTCTTCACCAGACTCTCAATGGCACGTTTGGAGAAGGACTCGCTCTCGCCTCCCTGTCTGTGGCACATGAGACTGTGCACTATGCTCAGACAGGCGTCATTACTGGTGGGCGTGCTGGACACAGACATACTGCTCCGCACAAACGCACCTCAAATCCTTCAACTGCACACACACACAGTATGCTTACAAAATGTTCTCAGTGAGATGCCACTATTACAGGTGTTGCACTCTGTATGGCACAGAGGACATCTATGAACTTGTGTACTGTCTGTGATGTAATGTATAGCCCCTCCTACACAAAAATGCCTTCAGCTTCCAGCTCCACTGCCACGAACACTGCGAAAACAAACAAACAAAATACTCACCAGCAAATCAAGAACAGGTTTGGTTTAAACACGTAATGGAATCAGTTCCACTTTCATTTATAACAGCGGACAGTGCAAACAGCACACAAACACCCATCAAACCAGTCCACAGGCACCAGCAAACCAGCCCACAGACACCAGCAAACCAGTCCACAGCTGCCCACATTATGCACATAAAAAAGAGACAATAAAGTAGTTTTCCCCATAAGTTTGCTTTACTGCAGAACAATATACAAACACAATCAATAATAACAGATTATATGACGATTCTAAAGACTCTTTACAGTATTTACAGCTGTTATAAGTAGGGTCAGGGGTATAAGGTAGGGTCAGGGGTATAAGGTAGGGTTAAGGGTATAAAGTAGGGACAGAGGTATAAAGTAGGGTCAGGGGCATAAAGTATGGTCAGGGGTATAAAGTAGGGTTAAGGGTACATAGTATGGTTATGGATATAAGTAGCTAAGCTAGCTGAGGAGCTTAAACAAGTCCGACATAAACTCAACCGTTCGTTCATGGATAAGAATAAAATGGCGTGACAAGGTTAACATGAACAAAACCCACTTTAAATTGTCTTTTGAAACACTGTTGTTAAATAACCGGACGAACACTTCTGCCAGTAATGTGAAGTTTATAATCCCTGGACAGGAGCGCCGTCCTTCAGCGCTGCTGTTATTAGAAAACAAAGAGCGAGCCACGTTAGCTAGCGCGGCTACATCACCACAGTGCGGCCACAATCTCACAAGTAAACGCTTTATTGCTCATAGATTAGCACTAAGTGTGTGATTACAAAGATACCGGACAGCCTGTTAATAATGTTCATGAACAGCAGGTATTCAGACGCGTATCTGGTTATGTGGCTGGTAAGCTGTGTTGGTAATGTTAGCTCAGTCTGCCCAGGAACATCCGAGCTGACTAAAGAGCTGAAACACGGGGTCTACACACGTTAAACGTCGATATAAACGAGACAGAAACGCTTACCGTTCACATCACAAATACTCCGGTGTCGTTTTAGCTGGACCTCTAGACATCTGGAATCAAGAGCAGAAGTCGGTGTGTCCCACTGTCTGTTTGCCCTGCGCAACCTGAATCATTTAGCGCTTCAATATGGCGCAAAACGCGCACACGCCGATGCTCCAACAGAGGAAACGCGACCTTAGGAATATTAGGGGAACACACTGGATCTCCATGAATGAAAGATTCAAGTTGAAATTATTTAATAACATAAACTGTGTACTTTGTTGAGAACAGAATCATGCAACAGTTGATTGAAAGCAACATCATAAATCCTAGATTCAAAACACCAAATATCAAAGTAAAAAATTAATCACAGGTTGATCCAATTTCCACAGGTCATATTGGGACTCAGTGGTATGTATGGCCTCTACATGCTTGTATACACTCCCAACAACGTCTGGGCTACTGATGAGACAGAGGATGGTGTTCTGTGGGATCTCTTCCCAGACCTGGAACAGGGCTTCTGTGAGCTCCTGAACTCAGGCAGCATAGGATGCATAATATTCCAGAGGTGGATTCAGGACTGGTGATCAGTGGTACTTTTGTCATCCAGGAGCTGTCTACACTCTAGCCAGATGAAGCTGGGCAGTGTCCTGCACCAGGAGGAACTCAAGCTCCACTGTATCAGTGTAAGGTCTTACAGTGGCTCTGAGGATTTCATCCTGGTATGTAACATTCAGTCAGGGTACTGTTGACTATGATGTGTAGGTCTGTGCAACCCTCCAAGGACATGCTTCCCCAGACCATCACTGTCCCACCACCACACTGATCATGTTGTATAATGTTGCATGCAGAAAAATGTTCTTGACCATCTCCATCTCCAGACCATGTTCTCGTCTGTAAAGAGAACAGGACACAAGTGGAGAACCTGCCAATGGAAGACCTGGTCTCTGACAAATGCTCATGGAGCTTCATCGTGTTAGAAGATAATGGTGCGTGTGTGTGTGTGTGTGTGTGTGTGTGAACTGCCCTATCCAGCTCTCCTTGTGTAACAGCCTGTGTCCTGATATCTCATCCACACTCTGGAGACTGTGTTGCTGGACACAACAAACCTTTTTGTGACAGCACATATGGAGGTGCCATCCTGGAAGACCTGGACATCTTGAGTAACCTGAATGGACTGCAATGACAATGATCCCAGTGTAACTATCAGTTACTGTCTGCATCTGTAAGTGTGTCTGTGAGTGTATTTGTCTATACGTGTATCTGCATCTGTGATTGTATCTGTCTATAAGTGTATCTGCATCTGTGATTGTATCTGTGTGTATGTGTCTGTTATTGTATTTGTAAGTGTATCTCCGTCAGTAAGTGTATATTCGTATATGATTGTATCTGCATCAGTGATTGTATCTGCATGTGTAAGTGTATGTGTGTGTGATTGTATCTGCGTCTGTGTTTTTTCAATATGACCTGCCCCGTCACCATGACCCCTCATTCACTCTGACCTGCCCCATCTCAGACTTTAGTGCTGACTGCCTTCTTCTGCTTCTGATGGTCACCTCCTGTTTATCCTCTTCTGATGCCACCTCCTGTTTATCCTCTTCTGATGGTCACCTCCTGTTTATCCTCTTCTGATGCCACCTCCTGATTATCCTCTTCTGATGGTCACCTCCTGTTTATCCTCTTCTGATGCCACCTCCTGTTTATCCTCTTCTGATGGTCACCTCCTGTTTATCCTCTTCTGATGGTCACCTCCTGTTTATCCTCTTCTGATGGTCACCTCCTGTTTATCCTCTTCTGATGCCCACCTCCTGATTATCCTCTTCTGATGCCACCTCCTGATTATCCTCTTCTGATGCCCACCTCCTGATTATCCTCTTCTGATGGTCACCTCCTGTTTATCCTCTTCTGATGGTCACCTCCTGTTTATCCTCTTCTGATGCCACCTCCTGTTTATCCTCTTCTGATGCCACCTCCTGTTTATCCTCTTCTGATGCCCACCTCCTGTTTATCCTCTTCTGATGCCACCTCCTGATTATCCTCTTCTGATGCCACCTCCTGATTATCCTCTTCTGATGCCACCTCCTGTTTATCCTCTTGACAGGAGCAACAGAACCAACAGTAGCTCAGCAAGAATGACACAAAAAATTTCAAAACTACATAATTGGAAAAATCTTTAATATTTTGCTATATTAAAACAATTTGTTTGAATTGAATAATAACACACACACACACAAACACAAACACACAGTGTTAACTGTTTTTTCCAGGCTGGGTGTGTCGCTCCTGGCGCACCACTGGAACAGTGAGGAAGTCCTCAGCCAGAATGACACGTGTGCATGAGCCTTGAAGAGCCTGTTCTGCCTGCACCTTCAGCTGGCTGATGGGGGCTCCTCCACCACCCTGCTGGTCCCCTACTGCACCGCTCTCCTGCTCCTGCTGGTCCCCCGCTGGTCTGTAGCGCTGGCTGAAGTGATGAAGCACCAGGGTGCGGGCTCCACAGGCCAGTGCCACTGCTGCTGCCATGCTGGGAGTGCTGTGTCCATGTTCTACAGCCTTCTCCTGCTGCCCGTCCTCCAGCGTGGCCTCGTGTACCATCACATCTGCCCCCTCACATGCTCTTCTGCCCCCCTCCCCCACCAGTGCACTGCAGTCCCCAAACACACACACCTTCCTGCCGCGCACCGCCGGCTCCAGCACCTCTTCTGGACGCAACAAACGGCCACTGTCAAGTGTGACGCTCTGGCCGTTCTTCAGACGGCCATACAGGGGTCCTGGATTCACCCCTGCAGGACAGAGCAACAGGGTTATCACACCAATCAGCACACCTCATGTTACCCAGGCCCTTTAACCAATCAACACAGCTTTAGTCTGGTTACATAGCTCTGTCAGTAACACAACTTTAGTCTGGTTACCTAGCTCTGTCAGTAACACAGCTTTAGTCTGGTTACATAGCTCTGTCAGTAACACAACTTTAGTCTAGTTACCTAGCTCTGTCAGTAACACAACTTTAGTCGTAACACAACTTTAGTCTGGTTACCTAGCTCTGTCAGTAACACAGCTTTAGTCTGGTTACCTAGCTCTTTCAGTAACACAACCTTAGTCCGGTTACCTAGCTCTGTCAGAAACACAGCTTTAGTCCGGTTACCTAGCTCTGTCAGTAACACAACCTTAGTCTGCTTACCTAGCTCTGTCAGTAACACAACTTTAGTCGTAACACAACTTTAGTCTGGTTACCTAGCTCTGTCAATAACACAGCTTTAGTCTGGTTACCTATCTCTGTCAGAAACACAGCTTTAAGTCTAGTTACCTAGCTCTTTCAGTAACTCCACTTTCAGACGGCCTGGCCTCTCTCGCTCCTGTACTGCAAACCCAAATGAAGGCACTCTGTGGTAGAGCTGGAACGCCTGGACCACAAACCGCTGGTCATGTACAAGGCTGTAGCAGTCAGAGTCTGGGTCCAGGTGCACGGTCCTGCCAGGCCGCTCCTGTGGGTGGAGCTGTGGGCTGCTGGTGGTCAGCGCAGGGTCAAGATGTCCAGTGCAGGGACTTTGCTCTCTGCTTGGCTCCAGCTCATGTACAGCATACGTGAGCAGCAGGTCGGACCTGGAGATCTGCAGTGCTACACGCAGGAAGTTCCTCAGGCCCTGTGGACCATATACCTCTATATGCGGCCCCTCCTGGTCACCATGGGGAGAACAGCTCAAACTCAATGTGCACAGTAGTCCTGGCAGACCAAAGAAGTGATCACCGTGGAGATGAGATATAAAAACTTTGGTGATCTTACCTGGGGAGGAAAAAATTGTGAGTTTTTTCTCCATTACACAATAAAATATGACCATTCATTAAAACATTAAATTGCATTCGTTAATAAAAAAAAAATACCAAATCATATGCAGTAGACTGTGGTTAGACGCCTTCCATAAACTGTGACTGTGATATACCTGACTGCCCATCATCGTTATAATCATATTTAGAACAATGCAAATGTTCTAGCTAAACGCGCCGCCCATGCCAATAAGCGGCGAACTGGATAATATCGTCATATTGCCCCATGACTTCAATGGTAGCGGAACATGCCACGCCAGTCTCGATTAAGCAATAGTCGATTAAAGCAGGAAGGATTGGCGAATCAATAACTGTTCAGAGCCTCATCTCAAATCCTAGAAAGGGACGTTTTAGTACACAACACGCTGAAAATCCGTCTTCGGTCTAAATTAACAAAAATATAATAACGTAAATTAAACGTAATGCAGAAATGACTTCTCAGTTGTAATTAATTCCCTTATGCATATAAGTACCTAAAGACACCTCCATTCATCTGTACAGCACATTTAGACTCACTAGCTCTGATGGCACTCTTCATGAGCTGGGTCTGGGTGCCCTCCCCGCAGTCGAAGAGCCAACACTCGCCCTCCGTCCTGAGCACCAGGGCTGAAGCCCCGCGGTGTGGAGACGGATACGCCGACCCGGTTCCAAGGAAAGTTATATCCATAGACATTTGTAGGATAATGTACAATGTCCACCAGCGTTTAGAGGGAACACCGATACTGAAACAACATCGGCGGCGCTTCCTTTCACTTCTTCCCGCAGTCAGTGGTCTACGGTGAAACAAATCAATGTATCGTTGTTTGACTAATCATGTCTGAAACACGAGTTTTTACAGGACATGTGCGATGCTGAATCTCACAAAATAGTTAAAAGTCAAAGTCAACTTTATTTATATAGCGCTTTTCACAACACATGTTGTCACAAAGCAACCTTACAATAGCATGGGTCCAGATCCGTAATGAGCAAGCCTTGGGGCACAATGGCAAGGAAACCCTACCCAGGGGGATTAGGAAGAAACCTTGTGAAGACCAAGACTCAAAAGGCAACCCATCCTCCATTGGGTGGCCTGCTAGTAAAAGTCCATATTTATAGTTCTAGTTATAGACGAAAACCTGACCCTGTTTAAAATAGTACCAGTGTTTGGAACATATATGCCTATTTAAGATTATAAAGATTGATCATGTGCATACAAACCATTCTGTGAAAACATCATCTTAAAAAAATAATAAAACACTGATATATCGCCAAAAGGTTTTATTCTGCACATGGACCAGCACATGAGGTGATTTGAAAGACAACACTGCATAACAATCATTAATAATCGTAACAGCTACTGGTAAAGGATCAAAAGCTCAAACAGCACAGAACAAATTGTTACAATCGGAGTGGCTGCATGCCCTGTGTACATAATCATTCCTGCAGGCGCTGTGTAGTTGATCATTACTCTGCAGGTGTTGTGTAGGTGATCGTTACGCTGCAGGTGCTGTGTAGGTGATCATTACTCTGCAGGTGCTGTGTAGGTGATCATTACTCTGCAGGTGCTGTGTAGGTGATCATTACTCTGCAGGTGTTGTGTAGGTGATTGTTCCACTGCAGGTTACACCTCCTTTGTCACATGTGCTTGAAGCAAGAAAACTCACAAATGCCCTTAGCATAGCATATTTTAAATGATCATGAGGAATAAACCAAAACTGTCCAATTTAGGTGTTTTACACTGATGTCACTGTCATGTGAGGTATGCTATGCTCCACAATGGAGCAATGAACACTAGTCATGTTTTCACAAAGACCCGGTTTACTGTTAGATCAGCATGTGGCCCGTCTGTATCTGAGCATGTCCAGTGACCAGGGAGTGTTTCAATCATTTCAGTTGTGTCATATTGTTTTGTGCCAAGTGAGAAACCAGGGTATTTTCTCAATCAACCCGGGGATTCTCACGCTGAACTCGAAGCCACTTCTCCTTCTATGTATGTGACGTCTAAGCTCCCTGAAGGTGTGAGAGATGACGCAGCACTATTGTAACCGATATCTGCTCTCATTCTCACTGCCATAGGGACACATTTCTGACTCTGCAGAGACAATACACCATGAACTTCAGGTTTCTACAGCCTCTCTCTGCATTTACTGAACATAGGATTGGATTTCTGGAGTGCTCAAGATAAATCAACTCTACACTGTATTAATAGAAAATAAATGAAATAAATACTCTGATTCATTACAATGGAATATAAAATGACTCAAGTTTGAAAAAGAAAAATCACTAGAAAAGGGGAGTGTTGTGTCTGTGTGGTTTGTTCTTTCTAAATGCAGGACTAGAACTGGGCCAGACTGCTACCAGGTCTGGTCCAGTTAGAACAGGACTAGAACTGGGCCAGACTGCTACCAGGTCTGGTCCAGTAGGTTGGGACTAGGACTAAGACTTAGTCCACTAGGGGACTGTGGGACACTCCAGACCAGTCATAGGTGTCTGGCAGGAAGGAATGGTAGGTGGTGTCCCACACCCTCGACCGCACGTAGGCTTCTTTATCCAGGGGCTCCGGGTACCGGAACGCCATTCCCTTCAAATACACATATTCTACCACCTTCACACACACACACACACACACACACACACACACACACACACACACACACACACACACACACACACACACACACACACACACACACACACACACACACACACACACACACACACACACACACACACACACACACACCAGAGGAAAAAGTTATGACAAATTATGACAATAAAAGGTGTACATGATTGTAAACATTTTAATAGAGATCCACTTGACAAACACATTTAGATTTATGCATATGAAAGCACACAGACTAACCCTAACACACACACTAACCTTAACACACATTCCTAACCTTGCTTACCTTCACAGCCAGTTGCAGGGAAACCTCTCTAATGTTTGAGAGTGGGGGGTACAGTCGCCCTTGACTCAACTCCTCATCGGTCAGCTGGTCTGCAAGAGTCTTTAAAACACACACACACACACACACACACACACACACACACACACACACACACACACACACACACGAAATTCAGCATAGTACTTGAATAGTTTTATTTTGTGAATAGTTCCAATATATTAGTTTATACTGTATATACAGGTCCTTCTAAAAAAAATTAGCATATTGTGATAAAGTTCATTATTTTATATAATGTACTGATAAACATTAGACTTTCATATATTTTAGATTCATTACACACAACTGACATAGTTCAAGCCTTTTATTGGTTTAATATTGATGATTTTGGCAACAAAGTAAAGAAAAAACAAAAATCCCTATCTAAAAAAATTCGCATATTTCATCCGACTAATAATAGAAAAGTGTTTTTAATACAAAAAAAGTCAACCTTCAAATAATTATGTTCAGTTATGCACTCTTGGTTGGGAATCCTTTTGCAGAAATGACTGCTTCAATGCGGCGTGGCATGGAGGCAATCAGCCTGTGGCACTGCTGTTATGGAGGCCCAGGATGCTTCGATAGCGGCCAAGCTCATCCAGGGTGTTGGGTCTTGCGTATCTCCACTTTCTCTTCACAATATCCCACAGATTCTCTATGGGGTTGAGGTCAGGAGAGTTGGCAGGCCAATTGAGCAAAGTAATACCATGGTCAGTAAACCATTTACCAGTGGTTTTGGCCAGGTCGTGCTGAAAAATGAAATCTTCATCTCCATAAAGCTTTTCAGCAGATGGAAGCATGAAGTGCTCCAAAATCTCCTGATAGCTAGCTGCATTGACCCTGGCCTTGATAAAACACAGTGGACCAAAACCAGCAGCTGACATGGCACCCCAGACCATCACTGACTGTGGGTACTTGACACTGGACTTCATGCATTTTGGCATTTCCTTCTCCCCAGTCTTCCTCCAGACTCTGGCACCTTGATTTCCCAATGACACGCAAAATTTGCAGTGCTGCTTCTTTGTAGCCCAGGTCAGGCGATTCTGCCGCTGTTTCTGGTTCAAAAGCGGCTTGACCTGGGAAATGTGGCACTTGTAGGCTTTCCTGCACACGCCTGTGCACGGTGGCTCTGGATGTTTCTACTCCAGACTCAGTCCACTGCTTCCGCAGGACCCCCAAGGTCTGGAATCGGGCCTTCTCCACAGTCTTCCTCAGGGTCCGCTCACCTCTTCTCGTTGTGCAGTGTTTTCTGCCACACTTTTTCCTTCCCACAGACTTGCCACTGAGGTGCCTTGATGCAGCACTCTGGGAACAGCCTATTCGTTCAGAAATTTCTTTGTGTCTTACCCTCTTGCTTGAGGGTGTCAGTGATGGCCTTCTGGACAGCAGTCAGGTCGGCAGTCTTACCCAATGAACCAGGCTGGGAGTTTTTTAAAGCCTCAGGAATCTTGTTTAGGTGTTTAGAGTTAATTTGTTGATTCAGATGATTAGGTTATTAGCTAATTTAGAGAACCTTTTCATGATATGCTAATTTTGTGAGATAGGAATTTTGCGTTTTCATGAGCTGTATGCCAAAATCATCAGTATTAAAACAATAAAAGACCTGAAATATTTCAGTTGGTGTGCAATTAATCTAAAATACATGAAAGTTAAATTTTTATCATTACATTATGGAAAAGAATGAACTTTATCACAATGTGCTAATTTTTTGAGAAGGACCTGTAGACAGTAGGGCTGCCATGATTAGTCGACTAGTCATGATTATGTCGACTATAAAAATAGTTTTGTTTGTTTGTTTTTTACTTTTTTCTCTCCAAACTGATGCGGCAGTCTCCACTGCTGCGTCTGCCTTTCTGTCCTTGACACACATGCGCAGTAGTGGAAACCAGTGTAGGCAGTGGATGACATCCCATGACGTTATACAGACAGGCTCTGGTATCACGGCTACCTGGCTACGGAACTCAAACGTGATCCCACGTAGTTGGGTTCCATAGTTGGGAACGTGAGTTCCGTAGTTGGGTTCCGAAACACGTGCAATGCAATATCTGCAAGGCAGAACTTGCCTTCCACAGCAGCATAACCGCGATGCACGAGCACCTGAAGCATGTTGTGGCTGATTGTGACAATGATGAAGAGGGACCATCATCTCGGTAATCTAAATTGCTAGTTAGCTGCTAAAACTAGCGTAAACAGAGCGATAACTTAGTACTTACTCATCTTGATAGCTGCAAGAGTTAACATTAGCGATGGCGATTTGTTTCATTAGCCTTTGCACACATTCATGTGTTTTCTGTAACGTCAGTAAGACCAAAACTTTGTTTGTGAATAATTCCTTAGTTTCAGGTAATTTGATTTACATGCAGCTAAGTTTGATGCCAGAGACAAATGAAAGAAAGAAAAACCTAAAAAATTTTTTAATATATAAATTTTGTTTAAGCCAGTGCCTTATCCTTATTTTAATAATTGTTTGTTGCAACAAGCTGCATATTTCATTAAATATTTAATTAACTGTGATCTTAACTGTTTTTATTTTTAGTTAGCATATAGCTGAAATCTAATGATGGTTATATAATAGCTAGAGGTGTATTCAACTAAGCATTTTCATAGTCGAATCTGATTCGTCAGATTTTCCCTTTAGCCGACTAATAGTAGAATCGGGGTTATATATATATATATATATATATATATATATATATATATATATATATATATATATATATATATATATATATAGATAGATAGATAGATAGATAGATAGATAGATAGATAGATAGATAGATAGATAGATAGCAGCTTAAACAGGATCCCGTTCTCATTCAGGACTTTTTTCCACTTCAAAGTGAAAACCTAAAACACTCAGATAAATGAATAAACATGGTAGGTTGGCTTTATTCAGCTATTATTTATTATTTATTTATTTATAACGTTAGAGAACATCAGACAGGCACTGTGCAAAATGTCAAAAATATTTTAAATAAAATACTGCCACAAAACAGCAAAAAAAAAAATTTGAAGTAAAGGTTCAAGTAACGGGGTTTAAAAAGCAATGTTTATAGGCCTACTTGCCAAGATGCCAAGACGCACGGTGACGAGACGACAAAACACGACCGGAATGACTGAACTGTTTTTTTTTTTTCGCCTTACGTGTTTTAAATGGTATGCCAACAATGGTTGTTGTCGTGTGAAATGAAAGACGTTGATGACACAACTTGCACTTTACTTTGTTTGATTCATCTTTATCTTTTTCAAAATACTCCCACACTTTTGAAGCTTTTTTAGTAGCCATTATAATCTCTGTAAATGCTACCGAACCTGTGGCGTGTTCAGCTCCGCTCATTTGGATTGTGCAACTGCAGGGTGTGATTTATTAATGTGTAGTAAGGAAGATGCCTATTGTTAATGCGCACACATCATTTAAAAATATTTACAAACAGAAATTAGGATGGTTTTATTTCACAAAAGGCTATATATAACAAAAACAAAGACATTTCATGTAACAACTAATGCTTAGCAGCATCCTTGGGCACTCCCATGCAGTTAGAATGGTACATTTGACTATGATGTTCATAGTCGACTAGGGGGTATAGTAGACAGTTAGGGGTTTTGTCAGTTATGCTAAATCAAAATCCTACACTAGGGTTGCCACCTAGGTCTGACAAAATACAAGGACACTGTCATACTGACACAGGGTAGCAAGTGTAATCTGTTGACGGGGGGAGGGGGGTGGCGGCGAACGCAAGTTGTTGAGCGGGGGGGGCGTAAAACGTTACCGGAGCCGGAGGGGTTTAAAATGGACACAGCGAGAGAAAAAAAAAAAAAAACAGATTTAAAGTGTGCAGGAACAGTCTGAATCATGGTTTGAACTAACCTAGTTTTTTTGCCAGGACCGAATGTTAAAAAGAAGACAAACCGGGACAGCCCGGGAAAACCGGGACAGGTACGTGAAAACCGGGACAGGTGGCAACACTATCCTACACATGTGCACACACACTCAAAAGCACAAACCACACACACACACACACACACAAAATGGAGTTAATTAAGATGCAATTACCTTAGCAGCTTCAAGGAAAACTGTATCACTGATGTGTCTGACTCCACTGAGTATAACAGCTAGAGCCACCCCTGCACACACACACACACACACACACACACACACACACACACACACACACACACACACACACACACACACACACACACACACACACACAATGTGTTTCAGGCCTACTCCATGTGGCAATCATTCTAATATAACTGCAATGTCAGACATAACAGGTTGTAAATAATCTTACACATGTAGCTAAGCATATACTGGTACATGCAACCCTCGCACCGAGGTACAGCTGCTATAGTAACATCACTATAGTAGTGTTTTATAACTAGAGAAACAAGATGTTGAATGATAACCTGAGCAACAGGAATGTCAATGTAATAGAGAGACTGTTCTAGCCGCTGTGTACTCTTCTCTTAAAACAGGTTAGAGCTACAGGAGCCAGTCGTAACCCCAGCACTGAACCTTCTGTGAAACATGGCGTACTAAGTTCAAAACTAAGTTTTCCCCAAGCTTGCAGTCCTAACTTGGGGATATGGCTACTGTTCCTTTCCTCTGCTGTGTATGTGTGTATGAGAGAGAATACATGTATAATATAGTATAGTGTGTATAATGCATTATAATACAGTGTGTATAATATAGTATAGTGTGTATAATGCATTATAATACAGTGTGTATATGTGTGTCTTCATGTCTGGTTTGTTTGCTTTGTCCAGGCAGATTGCCAAAAAGAACTGCCCTTTGGGGTAAATAAAGTGGTCTAAATCTGAATATTATAATACAGTGTGTACAATGTAGTTTAGTGTGTATGGCGTACTGTGGCGCGTATGGCATACTGTGGCACACGTGGTGTGTATGGTGTACTGTGGCGCATATGGTGTACTGTGGCGCGTGTGGTGTACTGTGGCGCGTGTGGCGTACTGTGGCGCGTGTGGCGTACTGTGGTGCGTGTGGCGTACTGTGGCGCGTGTGGCGTACTGTGGCGCGTGTGGCGTACTGTGGCGCGTGTGGCGTACTGTGGCATACTGTGACGCGTGTGGCATACTGTGGCGCGTGTGGCATACTGTGGCGCATGTTGTGTGTGTGTGTGGCGTACTGTGGCACGCGTGGTGTGTATGGCGTACTGTGGCGCGTGTGGTGTGTGTGGCGTACTGTGGCCCGTGTGGTGTGTATGGTGTACTATGGCGTGTATGGTGTACTGTGGCGCCTATGGCGTACTGTGCTGCGTATGGCGTACTGTGGCGCGTGTGGCGTACTGTGGCGCGTGTGGCGTACTGTGGCGCGTGTGGCGTACTGTGCTGCGTACTGTGGCGCGTGTGGCGTACTGTGGTGTACTGTGGCGCGTGTGGTGTACTGTGGCGCGTGTGGCGTACTGTGCTGCGTACTGTGGCGCGTGTGGCGTACTGTGGTGTACTGTGGCGCGTGTGGCGTACTGTGGCGCATGTGGCGTACTGTGCTGCGCGTACTGTGCTGCGCGTACTGTGCTGCGCGTACTGTGCTGCGCGTACTGTGGCGCGTGTGGCGTACTGTGGCGCGTATGGCGTACTGTGGCGCGTATGGCGTACTGTGGCGCGTATGGCGTACTGTGCTGCGCGTACTGTGGCGCGTGTGGCGTACTGTGGCGCGTGTGGCGTACTGTGGCGCGTGTGGTGTGTATGGGGTACTGTGGCGCGTATGGGGTACTGTGGCACGTGTGGCGTACTGTGGCGCGTGTGGCGTACTGTGGCGCGTGTGGCGTACTGTGGCGCGTGTGGCGTACTGTGGCGCGTGTGGCGTACTGTGGCGCGGATGGGGTACTGTGTGGTCTGTATAATGTGCTAACCTGGGAATATGTAGGCATTGTTGCCCTGGCCAGGGATGAGGATACTACCATCTTCCAGAGTCACAGGACCAAATGGACTTCCACTGGCAAACAAACACCGACCCTGAAGAAGCACGCACATTCATATACACACACCTATTGAAAATACACCCACACTACGGTGTGTGTGTGTATGTGTACGTGTGTAAGGCCACATGTGTCCTCTGTATGGTGTTTGTGTTTGTGTGTGTGTGTGCGTGCGTGCATGTACCTGTGTAAGGCCATAGGCGTCCTCTGCTGTGCACTCTGCCTTAGCTGTGGGATTACTCAGAGCAAAGATGATTGGACGCTCATTGAAGCTCCCCATCGCTTTGATGACATCATGAGTGAAGAGACGGCCAGCACCCGCCACACCTGCACATCCAGGTAAGAGCAGCAATCCTGACCAGCATGCACACTAACATGATGGAACATGACCAGAGCTGCAGTGGCTAATCGGGAGATTCGGGAGGATTCCTGATGGAGATGCATGCCGGATTTGGGCATGAAACTCCCGGGCTGAAAAAGGGACCCACACCGTATGGGGAATATGAAGCCCATTACAGTGGACTTCAGTGAAGCACTAATAACCCAGAAATATGTTTTGGTACATCAGAAAACATTATTTACTCTAAAGGTTTCCAGCCACTAATACAATGATGTGGTTATACTGTGGTTATAAGTCCCATTCTTTATGTCGTAGTAAGAACCTGAGTGAACTACTCAATACATTTACATTTATGGCATTTAGCAGACACTCTTATCCAGAGCGACTTACAAAGTGCTTTGCATTTGCAATACTACTGAATGTTTACCAGTTAAAGCCATGTCATAGCTCCTGGACTAAGGCACGAAACATAAGAGTCCACTTGTGCATAACAAGGGTCCACTTGTGATGATACCAAAGCATATGAATAAATCTCTCTGTATCTTGAAAGAAAAGCCATTTTCTAATTTTAGGTATATGTCTAATTTTAGATGTATTTTTCTGAATAAAATGGTGGCCTCTACCACGTATGAGACAAAAGGTTTAGTATCAAAATAGTCTGCCAGGTTTTTGATTTAGCCTTAAAGCCAGTGAGCAGAGATCCTTCCATTCGTCACTAGAAATATTCAGAGGCCTCGGGAGAAGCACGTCCATTTCCCTTCAGTTGAACGGCATCTCCAGGGGTATCATAGTGAGGGTGATAGTGTAGATAAGCTACTGCTATAAAGGCGACTCAAATAATATAATGTACAGTAAAGTGACCTAATGTATGATGACATGAAATCATGTATTGTAACATACAGTAGTGACCTAACATATGATGATACACTGTGTATAACAACATGTACAATAATAACCTAAGATATGGTGACAGGACACACTGTGTATAATAATATATAACAATAACTTGAAATATATCTCGAGAAACATGAAAAAAAAATGAAATGTAATACTGAAACAGAGATCAGTTGGTGTAACTCACCAATAATGGCTGTGGGTTTGATGACATTTACAGCATCCAAGAAACTTTTAACTTCACCTGGACTGGGGTGCACAAAGGCCTCCTGATTACTGTCTGTTGACTGGAATCTACCCTACACACACACACACACACACACACACACACACACACACACACACACACACACACACACACACACACATACACACATACACACATACACACATACACACATACACACTTTATTTTCTAACCTTCCTCAAGTGTGAAGTTATGAAGTCACATTGTTTGCTTTGAACTGCTGCAGATATACTGGAAGCCACTGAATCAACACTGTACTAAAACTCCACAGTCACCAACACCACTGAAGCAACACTGCTCCAAAACTCCAGTCACCAGCACAACCGAATCAACACTGCTCCAAAACTCCACAATTACCAACACCACAGACTTTGCTTAATAAGTAAGTAGGCATGGACCGTGTCAGGACCTGGAGCTGTTCAGCTCTTCCTATCTGAGACCCTGGACAACTGCTAGTGAGATGATTACTAGTCTTGTTCAGGGAGGTTTCTGTGGTCTGTTCTCAGGTTCAGTAACCACTATGTGTTGGTGTTGTGTGGTGTCTACTTCTCCAATATACTTTTACAATTTTGTTCAGTTTCCAGCTCTGGTGGGTCTGTTCTCATGGTGTTACCCTTCCACTAACAGTCTCCAGCTCTGGTGGGTCTGTTCTCATGGTGTTACCCTTCCACTAACAGTCTCCAGCTCTGGTGGGTCTGTTCCCATGGTGTTACCCTTCCACTAACAGTCTCCAGCTCTGGTGGGTCTGTTCTCATGGTGTTACCCTTCCACTAACAGTCTCCAGCTCTGGTGGGTCTGTTCCCATGGTGTTACCCTTCCACTAACAGTCTCCAGCTCTGGTGGGTCTGTTCCCATGGTGTTACCCTTCCACTAACAGTCTCCAGCTCTGGTGGGTCTGTTCCCATGGTGTTACCCTTCCACTAACAGTTTCCAGCTCTGGTGGGTCTGTTCTCATGGTGTTACCCTTCCACTAACAGTCTCCAGCTCTGGTGGGTCTGTTCCCATGGTGTTACCCTTCCACTAACAGCACACTTTGGTTTGCTCACAGGAGAACATCCTGTTTATTCTCCTGGCTTTTACTGTTCTTGTATATCTTCAGGCAAGTAGCCTACTTGTCTGGTTGGTTAGCTGTTACCATGAATGACTGGATGCCCCAGAGGACTGGTAGTGATGGACAAACAGCAAAATAGAGCCAAAGTGATATATGTAGCGATCCTGCGACAGCAACATCAGGAACAAGGAACGCGAAAAGCCTGAGAAACACCAAGAGCTGAGAGAAGAGCTGGAACAGATATGGAAGGTGAAGGAGACAGCCAAGACACCACGAAGGCCTCAAGCCCCCAGGCCCCTGGTAGAACACCAGTGCTTGATGGGAAAGACCACCTGGGTGAAGGCGAGCAGGTAATCTTGATTTTGCATTTATCTGACGATAGACTATGCACTTCTAATCAAGACCACACATTTCTCTGTAAGATGCACACACCCATACAAACACACCCCTGTGCACAACCCCCACACACAACTGTATAAACACACCCATTTGCAAAGCCCCACACACACCTGTATAACACACCCCTGTGAACACACCCACATATTCTCACCTTTTCCAGCAGGCCATACTTATCAAACATCCAGATCTTTTTTCTCGCATCTGCCTGAGACATGCCATCCTCCATCATTGCCATGACGATAAGGTTTGCGATACCAAGAGCAGCCTGAAGTGAGGTAATAATTTAAACCCAACAGGTTAGGGTCAAGGGTTAATATTTTAGATTTACATCAACTAATATTTTACAGAATAATATTTTAACTCAAACATATGAATAAAAACAAAACCGTCATCCAAAATGTATAAAAATGGTTTTGCTGTACAAGCAAAGAAATTCTGAATTTCTAGGATGTGGAACTAGTTTATTTTAGAAAAATAACTTTAAATCCTGAATCCCGTTCCACTATGGAACACAGTACACATCTTGGCTGGTCTTGTTTAAATACAAATATTTGTTGCTTTCTACAGCCAGGAAAAACTCCATCCCATACCAACAGCCACTAACACTTTTACATTGCATTTGATGTGAGAATCAAAACCTCCTCCACAGAAATATGGAAATATGTGAATATTTTCCACAGTCATAGGTGATGCCTTTACTTGTTTTATCTGTTCAGAGAGTGCACCTATACAGAATCTGCTGTTAAGACGACCAGAATTCCTCTGGGGCTGACTTATCATCCTACTAATAAAACAATGGCTAATATCATACTGAAACACTTCAGGATCCTCCAGCATGATGCAGAGACCACATCCCCTTTTAAAGATCCTCTGCTAATCTCTTACGAGATGAAAACAAAAGGCATGCTTGTCAGGAAGGAAATAAATTACCATTCAGATAATAACTGTGGTATTTTGTTACATGTACATTTATTAGCAGTAATCCAGTAGAGCAATAGACACAAAGGAATCACTTCTCATCTATTCCTCCTCCTGCGTTACTCCAGGAAGTATTTACTGTATCATTTGCAAGAGACATATTCAGCTTTATATTGGAGAAATGAAGAGATGTGATCAGCTTAAAGCTTTACTGAATTTTTGTCAGACCACCAAATTAAGGGCTTGTGGTTTCCAATGGCAAGGCCTTTTTAACCCAAACCCTAACTTATGGCCATTACATTAATGACATAAGTAAAAAAACTAAAAATAAAGAACTGGCCTTTAATCTAAACTCATACATGTTTAGAACCCCTTGAATAAACTGAATTAAGTATAAACTTTATCCATGTATAAAATGGTTCCTCCTCTTATGACTTCAGAAGCACTTTGCTCGTATAGCTGATGAAGGACTTCTCAACCTTTGTCCAAAATATTCTGTTTATACACATACAGACACATACATCTCAAGTGATTGGTCTTAATCTGATTTTAGGGTGAGTTTGTGTGTGCCAGCATTTGTATGTGTGCATGAGTGTGTGTTGTATTGTGTCTATGTTTATACCTCTCCTGCTCCCAGAAACAGAACTCTGTGTTCAGTGATTGGTTTTCCCACCACACGCCTTGCTGCTAGCAACCCAGCTAGAGCTACTGCAGCAGTGCCTACACACACACACAAGCACACAGATGGATGTGTTACTCCAGAGAGAGAGACAGACTGGTTATTTTTGACAGACTTCACCCGATATCATAGAGCAGTGATATATCTGCTCTCTCCCAGTCAGCTGCACCAAATAAACAGCAGTTCAGCTGCAGAAGGGCAGATTAATAAACTTATTCTCATAAACAGATTACTCATAGATCACATAGATTACTCGTAGAGTACTCTGTTAAACAACTTGGCCAAATGATTCGTTGAAAAGCTTTAAACAAATTACGTGATTACTCATGTAAATGATTTAACCTGACAATTCATGAAAATTATTTAAGCTTATTACTATTGTAAATGATTAAACCTGATTAATGATGTAAACTATTTAACTTGATTAAAGAATTTTAACACAATTGCTAGCTGCATGCCTTCTGCTCATGCCTTCCGTATTGCCGAAAGTGTGTGGTGATGTATGTTACTCAAAATGGTGGCTTCCAAACTAAACTGGACCTCTGAAGAAAGACCTTTGGAGAACTAATTATAGGACAAGTAAGAAATAATGTAAAATATATATAAAGTAAGAACATTTTCCAATTAAATACTTTAAATCAAATTTTATATCAAATACTATGACTGGCGTTGCAGGAGACAACGAACACCAGAGAAGCTAAACAAACACGCACGCACACACACACACACACAGCTTTGTTTCACTGGGTGTTCCTGACTCTCACCCTGTATGTCGTCGTTGAAGGTACAGTATTTCTCCCGGTACTTCTTGAGGAAGCGGAAAGCGTTATGGTTGCCAAAGTCTTCAAACTGGATAAGTGTGTCTTGCCCATATTTATCCACCACAGCCTCCATGAATTCATCAATCAGTTCATCATAGCACTGGGAGCGGTCCCGCCTCTGGTAAAGACCCATGTAGAACGGATCTCTAAGTAACGTCTGCAGGAAGGGAAGACACACATACATGCATGGACACACGGTAATTCCAGCACATCAAAGCATTCAGTCAGTATGAACACTTCACTCGATAACATCACCAACCACTCAATAAACAAATCCACTGGTGCCCAATTTGGTCATGAATATTAATCAAATACATCAATTAATCATGGTACCCCAAAAGTCATCATGAGAATAGTGCTCATCTCAGTCATCATGAGAATAGTGCTCATCTCAGTCATCATGAGAATAGTGCTCATCTCAGTCATCACAAGGGCAGGGTTAAGGTAATGCATTAACCCTAGTGCCATGTAGAGAACAGTACATTACCATAACCCTAACTGTGTTCCTATGGTTAGGGTTAGGGTAATGCATTATCCTTAACTCCTCGTGTTATGCTGAGAACAGTACATTGCCTTAATCTTAACCCTAACCCTAATCCAATGGTTAGAAACTGGGGGTCTGAGGTACGACAAATGTGCATGATTCCATAAGATGTCTACAAGCTGTGATTGCTCACTTACTGACAAGTTAATGCAGGTACAAGCTAGGTGATTACAATAAAGTATGTTTTGAGACTGTGAATGCTTATGTTCATTGTGTGTGTGTGTCTACTTGTATGTGTAAGTGTGTACACAGACCTCATTGTCTGTGCCTACATCAATGCAGACAGGAAGGCAACTCTCTGGTCTGATCCCAGCGCAGGCTGTGTAGAGACAGAGCTTCCCCACAGGAATCCCCATTCCATACACACCCAGGTCACCCAGACCCAGGATCCGCTCACCATCAGTCACCACCACAGCCTACAGCACGCACACACACACACACACACACACACACACACACCCTGGATCAGTAGGAGGAATAGCACCAGCTATCAGTGAGTGTATACACACAAACACACAATATATGGAAATACACGCATACATACAAGACACACACATACATGTATATAAAACATACAGATGTACATACAATGCACACACATGAATATACAATACACGTGTACATATACATACAATACTCACATATGTACAAACAACACACACAGGCCACCCACACCCAAGATCAGCTTGCTATCCTTCACAACCACTGCCTGCAGTGCGCACACACACACATACAAGCATATGTACATGTAATACACATGCACATATGCATATACAAACATACACATACATACATTATTCACAAATGTACATACAATACACACACAAACACATACATACATGTACATACAGTATGTCTACACATATGTAAATACAATGTACATACATACACATGTATGTACATGCACAATGCACACAAATTCATACACACACATACAATACACAAGTACATTCAAATGTGTGTGTACATTTAAATCAGATGAAGGAATGAAGGACACAACAAGATAGAGTACACAGATATGCGTAATCCACACCTGCTGTATCTAAACAGTTCATTACCTGTGTGTGTGTGTGTGTGTGTGAAGATTTGTACCTTCACATTGGTTTCAGGCCAGTTGTCCAGGATGGAGTGTATGTGGCCTCGGTCCATGATGGAGATAAACAGGCCCCTACAGAACACAGACATAACTCTGACATAAAAGTTTCTCACTATTCCAAATACTCCCACATAAAAGTCTCTCACCATTCCAAATACTCGTTTAGCCTGAGTATTAGTGTTAGGAGGTGAAATACTGCTAGTTATATGGGTTAGAGTTACTGTCTGATGGGTACAGCTGCAGAGACGACTCACTTAGGCCGACGAAATATGTGTCCATACTGCGTACATGCCAGACCCACAGTAGGTGTGTACACGATGGGCATCAGTGCTTCGATATCCTCCATGAGAACCCGATAGAACAAGCGCTCATTACGCTCCTGAATCCCCATCAGGTAGATGTACCTGTGTAAACCTACAAGTCAGACCCTACACAAACACACCACTCGCCACATTCCTAACAATTTTGTGAAAAAAAATATCAACAAAATTAAACAGCAGCGCTGTTTAATGGGTAAGCCCACCATAGTTGTTTAATGGATAATCCCACAGTAGTTGTTTAATGGATAATCCCACAGTAGTTGTTTAATGGGTGGCTACATTATAACATAAGCTTGTCTTCATTGTCCTAACCCTAACGTATAGCCCAGCCCTAATCCCAACGCAATCCTACATGGGTTGCCGTACTGTGGGTGCAGTGAGGTAGGTAGAGTGGGTAAATCAGAAACATTGGGGTAAATCAGAAACACTGGGGTAATACTTCTGCAGCGGGTCTGACATCTTCCTCAGGTTCCTCTGGAAACGCATTGCCTGGATATCCTGAGTCTCGATCTTGGGAGGCAGTAAACCTTGGAGTCCTAGAATCTGTCGCTCTTTCAGAGTAAAGGCCATGCCCTGTATACACATAAACAATCAATAAGAACAATCAATAAAACTACTATTATTTTCATTTTCAAAACAAATTGGTTCATTTCTAATACCAGTGGTACAGCTACAAGATGTGCATACATTTCGTTTTTGTACATGTGTCTTTTTTAAAGTTATATTTATTATCCAATTCAAGCCATAAAATACACACACACTTAATAATAATAAAAGCTTATATTTGCCAGTATGAGAAACAGCCTGAGGAACAAACCCTGGAGCAGATCAAACCCTGGAGTGGACCTGTTCATGCTTGGCAGAGTTAGGGTTAAGGTTAGAGTTAGGGCCAACCCCAACCCCAACCTCAACCCTAACCCTAGATGTGGTGAAGATGAGGTGATGAGGTAATAGAGCCAATGAAAATGAGGTGATGAGAAGATGGATGTGTTGATAAAGATGAAGTATTGGACGTGTCAGAGGTGATGTGGTAATGGAGGCAATGATGAGCGGTTGGAGGTGATAAAGAGGTGATGAATATGCTGAAGAGAAGGTGATGGAAATGATGAAGATGAAATAATGGATGTGATGATTAGGAGATCTTGGATATAATCTCCTGGTTTATTTATGACTTATGTCATAAGTATCAGTTGAAATGACTAGTTTAAAGTGACCCTAAACAGTACGGCTGTTTGAAAAGGATGCACATAATAGGAGGGTTTTTAAGTGTGTGTTTAGCTTGTTTGAGGGTGTGGGTGTATGTCTGGTCTTACCTTGTTTGTGTGAGGGTTGAGCATTAATGCCTTGCCTTTCTCTTTTGTGTGAGCCCAGCGACAAACACTCACACCTGGCCGCACACACGCACGAAGCCTGGACAACATAGCTACTCGTACACACCTGCACAAGAAGAACACAACACTGTTACACACACACCTGTATGAGAGGAACACAACGCTGTTACACACACACCCCTGAATGAGAAGAATATAACACTGGTACACATACACACCTGTATGAGAGGAACACAACACTGTTACTGTTAGGCTACTGTTACACACACACACACCTGAATGAAAAATACACAACACTGTTACACTCACACCTTTTACACAAATGTTACACAAACACACCGGACACTATACTCAACCATACTCCTAATTAAGACCACATATTTCACACTCATATTCACACACCAACTCTCCTTTGATTACAACTCTTTATTTACTTGAACATCTGGTTGTGAAACTGTTTTACCATGTATTCTGTACAAACGTGTACTACCCACAAACACAGTAATTGCCATAAGCCTGTCTCAACCACTCCCTGATGGCTTCTCACTTCTCCAGCAGTGATTTTATTACTGCTGTTAGAAAAGGGCAAAGTCTCCAATAAGAGGGATGTGTGTCCTCACAAAAGATGTATGTGTCTAGATAAAAGACATATGTGTCCACATAAAAGACTGCGTGTCCATGTTAAAGAGCAGTGTGTCCACCTCAAGGGGCATGTTTAAAGAAGCATTCAACAGCTTCTTTTTAAGACTCATCTTAAAGATCAAGACTCCAGTGAAGGATGAGTCTACGCTCTGCGTTTAGGCAATACTACTGAACTCTATTACAGCCGGTCTCCATTTCTCTCCACACTCGTCCTATTGAACATTCTTGTCTACAGCAACCGCTTCAGGTTTCCTCACGTGACCTATAAGTTTTTAAAAGTGACACGCGAGCTATTTGAGGATCATAACGGACACGGCGGTGTAACGGACAACGGTGTCTTGCGTTATATAAATTGTGGATCAATTTAAACTGTACTGTTGTGTTGTTGCTTCACTGACATTTTAAAACTGTTTAGACAGATAGTTCGTGAAATTACAGTCGGAACTGGAAAGTCGGAAGTCGGAAAATATGCTTCGGATTTACGGTCAGCAGGTTTGTGGTGATAGTACATGTTCCCAAACGAGCTGGGTAGCTAATAACCTAAACCACTTGATGAACCTAAACCAACTTAACCTAATTAACCTAAGCCTACTTAATGAACCTAAACCTACTTAACCTAAGCCTACTTAATGAACCTAAACCTACTTAATGCCTGAGACCAGCGACTGTCTAACACTAGTTTCTGGGAATAACGCAGCATTTTTCTGGAAATAACACCATGTTTTTCACATTCAGCAAACATTTCAGGCTTACCTTTACGTAACGAATGTCCTCTGTCTACACAATACTGCTACCGAGCACCATGATTAATACAAATTTTCAGTGAAAATGTCTAAATATTTGCAAGCAAGGAAACGCCGTCGTCACACCCGTTAGTGGTTGTGCGCAAGTCGGATGTGGTGCCTGGAGGGGCGCTACCGTAATCCCGTCTCAAGACGCGCAGTGCGCACATTACCGACCTAATGTATTATCAAAACATTCAAGATTGGTGTAACACAAGACTTCTGTGATGTCTCATGTCTGCTTATATTAGTTTCATAAGTTGTAGATCTTTGTGCTTGAGAACTAGAATTCCATTTGTTTTACCGACCACAGCAGGACTTTGTTGGGGATATATGTTTATATACATATATTATTATATACTATATATATATATATATATATATATATATATATATATATATATATATATATATATATATATATATATATATATATATATATATATACATATTTGATATATATATATATATATATACAGAGAGAGAGAGAGAGAAATATAGAAAACAAACTTGATCACAAGAGAACAGCTCTCTTCACCTGCACAGGGACTCACAGACTACTTTATCAAACTTTCAATTATGGTGTAAGAGGTCAAATATATGACATATTCAAATATATATATTTGAATAATACATGCAAAATAAAGCTGGTCTAGCTGGACCTGATGGAGCAGTTCTGTAAGTCAGTCTGGACAAAACCAAAACTATAATCTTCCAGACTAAAGCAAATATCGGGAAAACAGGCATCTTTTCACTCTAGGAAACACCACCCTAGAGAACGTATTACATTATGATCACCTTGGGTTGGAAATCAGCACCTCAGGAAACTTTGATCTGGGAGTGAATGTAGAGGAAAAGGGCTTTCTGTGTAATCAGAAAAACATTTACAAAATTGACAAAAATTAAAATGAAGTGATGGTAGTGTCACTGTGCCTGTTGTGTTGTATGGAATTCAACACAACTACACTAGGTGGGTTAGGGTAAACCCTAAGCCCAAATACTTAAAGACAAACACCAATGAATACATGAAGGACATATGAATCAATCTCCATTCATAAGAGACAACTACAATTTGGCTCCATCTTGATTTCAGTAATCCAAAGACAATACAGTATAAAGCATTTAAACCCAAAGCAGACCGAGAGCCACAGCAGAGACAGATTCTCAAGTATGGGCTCAGTGACCCAATCTAGCCATAGAAACGGGAATATATAAACAATCCTGCGTGCCCAGAGAGGACCGTGTTGTGACTGTGAAAGTGGTGAGGGGGAGACGGAACATCTCCAGTCCTGTTTTGTCATTTCTCTGCCCACATTCCTCTTTAGCTCCAATCCTATTATGTGTATGATGTGTGTGATCACTCCAGTAAGAGTTGAGTTATTCATCAGCAAAAAAATGTCTTTGGACTCTTTTCAGTCCAACACCACAGTACCTGAAGTTTAATATTAATGTCTACATAATAAAATAAGCTAAATTAAAATTAAGTACAGCATTATAACAGGGAAGAAAAACTCTTTAGAAGAGCTCAGATAGTTTGGAAATGTTTTGCAGTTCAGTAGAGTTCAGTTTAGTTCAGTTAAGTTCAATTTAGTTTAGTTGTTCGGTTTAGTTCTGTTCAGATTAGTTCAGTTGTTCAGTTCAGTTTAGTTTAGCAGTAGGCGTTGGAGTGCGAACCAACCCTCCATCCAGGAGATCTTTAGGATTATCCATTCAGGAGAGCTTTACGGTTATATCCATTCCGAAAAGCTTTGTTATCTAACCAACAGAGCATTAGGGGTATTCTTAGTTGTTAGTGGAAGAAGTAGAATAGCTTTATTTTCAGTGAACTAGTCCTATAACACCAGGATGACGGCACAAGAGACTGCAAGTGCAGGAGGGATTTAATTTTAATTGCAAGTACAAAGTTGCCACGCTAGGCTCAGGGGAGACGCCCACTCCCAGACACACCCCCTATACACCACTCCCTCAACCACAGTCACCCGAATACTGATGCAGCACACCTGTCTCACATTCCCTGCAGTCCTCACATTCCTCACATTCTTTTCCTCCCTATATAAGCCTACAGGTCCCGTCATCCAGTGCTGCGTATTCCACGAGCCTGACCTGCGAGTTCTGCTGTGAGTCTGTCACAGCGCCTTTACTTTTGCCTGGCATTTGGTCTTTTGCTGGTTATGGACAATAAAGTCTTCACAACACCGTTACCGCCTCCTGCTGCTTCTGCCATGTCACAAGAGTAACATAAGCAAAGAAAACAAACAAGAAAATAAAGCATACACAAATGATAACTGGAATATAAATTAAACATACATGAACGATAACTGGACTGTAAATTAAACATACATAAATGATAACTGGATTACATACACAAGCGAATACTGGATTATAAACACACACACACACCCATGGGAGGAGTCAAGGAGGAGGAGGGCCTTGCTGCAACAGTGTGTATGTATGTGTGTGTCGGGGAGGTATGTGTGTGTATTGGGTAGTATGTGTGTGTCGGGCAGGGGGGGGTGGTATGTGTGTGTGTGTGTGTGTGTGTGTGTGTGTGTGTTTATGTATATATATATATATATATATATATATATATATATATATATATATATATATATATATATATATATATATATATACATACACTACTCATAAAATGTATGGATATTTGGCTTTCAGTGAAGTTTCAGGATGAACCTAAAATGTACTCTACCTGACCACACCACCAGGCACAGTCGGCATGGGAGCATTAACGCTGGGTGAGGGCCCAGTGGGCCTCAGTAATGTTCACTGATGAAAATCGATTCACACTGAGCAGAAACAATGTTAGAGACGTCAAAGAGAGAACTATGTATCAGCCAATGTTGTGACCAGATGGTGGTGGTGTTACAATGTGGGCAGGTGTGTCTGATCAATACAGAACTGCCCTACACTTTGTGACAAGCCCACACTACTTGAATAACATCATCAATCCAGTCATTGTGCCTCTGTATGAATGAATGAATGTTTCAATTTATATAGTGCCTTTCAGGATACCCAAGGCACTTTACAATTGTTAACACAGCTACAAGTCTCAGACAACCAATCACACAATCAGGCAGCCAATTGCACACAGCGTACTCTCTACCGGGATCCACAGCCCCCTGGGGGACTGAATGGGGTGCAGGAAGGGGAGAGAGGACAAACCCTAGTGATGGAGCACCATCCACCACTGGGCATACATGCACACACACTCAGACAACAACTTGTTTTTATTGAACAGTGAGAGAGACAGACACACACTCAGGGAGAATTTGTCTGGGACTGCCAATTTACCTAACCTCCATGTTTTTGGACTGTGGGAGGAAACTGGAGATCCCGGAGGAAACCCACGCAAACACAGGGAGAACATGGAAACTCCACTCAGATAGGGACTTGAACCCAAGACCCCAGTGCTAAGAGGCAAACGTGCTAACCACCAAGCCACCGCGCTGCCAAAAAACTGAACAACACAGGCCTAATTTCATCTTCATGGACGACAACACTCCAGCTCATTGAGGTTGCGTCATTAGGGAACGGCTGCTGGAGACTGTGGTTCCTCAAATGGAGTGGCCTGCACTTTCTCCAGACCTGAATCCCATAGAAAACCTGCAAGATCACCTGAGTTGCCTTGTAGAGGTTCATAACTCTGTAGCCCAGATCCTCAATGACCTGAGGGCCGGCCTTCAAGAAGAGTGGTATGCCATGACACAGCAGACAATAAGACAACTTGTGAACTTCATGAGATGTCATTGATGCTCAAGGGCACATGGCAAGTTATTAT